>NC_137770.1:16741434-16789843 GCF_963455305.1 Plecotus auritus
TAAGAAATTGAAATAAAAGAGGAATAAAATAACTTCTCCAGTGTTACACGCAGCTATGGGTGGAAAGAATTTGGTTTTGATAGCAGACTGTCCACACCCCCAATCCATTGCTAAGGAAGAGAATTCGTGCATGCCAGTTCAGGCTGTGGGACAGAACAAAGAACAGTGCACCAGAGACAGGGTAAATCGGTTGTGCTCCTCAGTGAATAGTTGCCTGTGAGGCTTGGACACAGTTAAGCTCTGGAATCCCTATTCCTGTTGTAGGTGTCTATCAAAGACCTCGAGTTGAAAGTTAAAAGTTTCAAAGAGGTTCTTGGCAAAGTTGACTTCAGTGTTCTAAGAAATTCTAAAGTGATGGTAGGCTCTGTCTCACTAGCTCTAAAGACAACCTGCTTAATGAACTGAACTCTTCAATTACAAAAGACCTAGACACCAAATTATGTTCACAATGTCTTTAAAAAACAAACAAACCCTCCATTCTCAGTTCCAGCCTTCAGTTTAATCCCATGAATTTAAATAAGAACTGACATGATTAAATCTTCTTAAATCAAATTTATTAATATAGTTCCAAAGCAATATAGATTTTTTTTTGGTAAAGTGTTTTCCAAAGCCCTCCTTGTCTAAAGTACTTAATATTTTATCCCTAAATTTTCTATGTTATTAACTTATGGTAAGAAGATTCAAAATATTGACAATGTAAAGTTTGTGATGATTTTATCATGGTACTATAAGATAGTTAATATCTAGTTTAAACGTTTCAGAGGTTAAGGAGGGCAACCTAAATCAATTGCAGGTGCATTCTTTGCATGGTCACGTGGGAACAATTCCATACTCTGCTTACACAGTGTTACAAAAGGCACCATTCATCTCTAGCAAATCAACCAGTAATGCAATCTCTATCTTTACTTCTGTAGCTGGGCTATTTCCATATTCCATGAACAATAAGACTTGATATAAGCAATGACTTTTAAATTATTAATTACACTAAAATACAGTGATTAAAAACTGATAAAAGTCGTTAAAGGTAATTAGACTGCTTTTAGTCTGTGGGAAATGGCATTGTCAGCTCACAAAACAGAATGCAATTTCTTTCATAGAAGTCTTCAGGCAACCTGACTACCGTTTACCTTAGGCTGATTGGAAATCTTTAGAAAAAATCTGATCAGCTCAATTGCTTAAAATGGCTGTTACATAGAAAAGTCCTAAGGAATAGATGATACACTGAATTATTTAGCAAATGCACATTAACTGAACTTCCAGGAAACTAAGGATAATGAGATACACAAATAGGCACTATAATATTTATAATGAGAAGGATGATCATACTAACAGTTAATAGAAAGCCAGATACCATGTTACCCATGCTTTTCCTGACTTAAATATCACAACAACTCAAGGGACAAGATGTAATTAATAATCCCATTTGAAAGATGAGAAAATTAAGGCTAAGAGAGTTCATGTTTTTGCTCAGTATTATCCAGCTAGTAAGTACAAGGGCCAGGATTCCAACTCAGACCTGCCTGTTGCTTGGGCCTGTTCTCTGATCCACTGGGCTTTGCTTTTCTGGTGGCAATATGGAAGGGCTGGTGGGGATGCAGATAGCAAAAAAATATGATTCTTCTACAGATTTTTCACCAGTGATAGCCTAGCCACACATGGAAAACGTGAGAAAAGATCCAAATTTATTCTTACTTAGGTATGGACAGGAGAGTGCACACAGGATAACAGCAGTTAGCATTCACAACACTTCCTTGTTCTCAGTTCTTCAACATGGTAGCATTTGGACAAAAGGAGAATGGGGAACCAGTTTTAGCTCTGGGAAGAGTATAATATGTGTGTGTGTGTGTGTGTGTGTGTGTGTGTGTGTATAGGGGCCCGGTGCATGAAATTTGTGCACTGGGGGGGGGGGGGGGTTGCCTCAGCCCAGCCTACCATCTCTCACATACTGGGAGCCCTCCAGGCAGTGGTTCTCAACCATCCTAATGCCGTGACCCTTTAATACAGTTCCTCATGTTGTGGTGACCCCCAACCATAAAATTATTTTTGTTGCTACTTCATAACTGTAATTTTGCTACTGTTATGAATTGTAATGTAAATATCTGTGTTTTCTGATGGTCTTAGGCTCTACAGCCGCGACCCACAGGTTGAGAACCACTAGCAGGGTCGCCTAAGACCATCAGAAAACACAGATATTTACATTACAATTCATAACAGTAGCAAAATTACAGTTATGAAGTAGCGACGAGCCGAAACCGGTTTGGCTCAGTGGATAGAGCGTCGGCCTGCGGACTGAAAGGTCCCAGGTTCGATTCCAGTCAAGGGCACGTACCTTGGTTGCAGGCACACCCCCAGTAGGAGGTGTGCAGGAGCAGCTGATCAATGTTTCTAGCTCTCTATCCCTCTCCTCTCTCTTCCTCTCTGTAAAAAATTAATAAAATATATTTAAAAAAAAAAAAAGAAGTAGCGACGAAAATAATTTATGGTTGGGGGTCACCACAACATGAGGAACTGTATTAAAGGGTCACGGCATTAGAAAGGTTGAGAACCACTGCCTCAGGGGATGTCCTAGTGATGGCTTAGGCCCGCTGCCCATTGGGAGCGGACCTAAGCCTCAGTCTGGCCTCCCTTTACAGGAGGCGACCAGGCTAATCTTGGGAAGGCGCCAGCCCCATCACCCCGCTGCTGCAGCCACTGGCAGTCACCGCAGCCGCCAGGGTATTTTCATCAACACGGACTCCAGTCCCTTCACCATGAAAAAATGACAACTTTCTTTAAGCATTTACAAGATGTGTCTTTCATAGGATATGACATTTCTTTCTTCATTTTTCTTTTTATCCTCACCTGAGGATATGTTTCCATTGATTTTTTCCCCTTCCCTCTGATCCCCAGCTCAGCCCCTTCCCAAGCCTAAAGCCTCCGCCCCAGGCTTTAGGCTTGGGAAGGGGGCACACCCCCTGCCCCTCCGATCGCAGGCTCGGCCCCTTCCCAAGCCTAAAGCCTCCTCCCGATGGCCGGCTGGGAGTGACCTGGGTGCCGAGGAGGTTCCTGGGACCCAGGTATGTATGCAAATTAACCTCCATCTTTGCTGGGTTAATTTGCATACTCATTCTGATTGGCTGTGGGCGTAGTGGAGGTACGGTCAATTTACATTTTTCTCTATTATTAGGTAAGATATATATATATATATATATATATATATATATATATCTCAAGACATACATTTTTTAAAAGTCTAAAACAAGATATCCTTTAGAGTTAAAAGAGAGTCTCTAGCTGTAGCCAGTTTGGCTCAGTGGATAGAACGTTAGCCTGTGAACAGAAGGGTTCCAGGTTCCATTCTGGTTAAGGGCACATGCCAGGGTTGTGGGGCTTGATCCCCAGTAGTGGGCATGCAGGAGGCAGCCAATCAATGATTCTCTCTCATCATTGATGTTTTTATCTCCTGCTCTCCCTCTCCCTTCCTCTCTGAAATCAATAAAAATATATTTTAAAAATTAAATACTTAAAAAGAGAGAGATAATCTCCATGTACAATATTTCATGGATTCCTTACTTCATTCCTGGAGGGTAGATAAGCTGAAGATTACCATTTCTATTTTAAATATGACTTTGTGAGGCTCAGTGAGGCCCAAGTAGTGGAGGTGGTGTGACTGAAGATGAGCTTCTCCGTTGATCAGCGGTTTTTCTAGAACATATTTTATCATCCAAGGTGATAGAATAAGCCTGTTATACATAGTAAGGGGTCAGAGGTGGGGATGGGTGGGTAAGGAAAAAAAATCTACGAAGTTATTTTTGATGGGAATAGAGGGAGATCAATGTGGATGAATGAATGTAGTCAGATAGGCTTTAAAGAAGACATTTATGAGTTCAAATGCAATTGAGGTGGCAAGAGGGACAATGTAATTTGGGAAGAGAATAGACAATGTTCCATACCAAGCTGGGAGTCAGGCAAACTTGGGGCAAAGTTGGAAAGCTATTTAACTCTCCAGCCATGAGTTTCCTTATCTTTAAGGTGAGAATATTAATTCCTCCATTACCAGAGTTTCTATGGTGACAAAAAGGATAACAGTGGTCATATATGTTGAGATGCACACAGCAAGCTCTCCATGAAGAGCAGTGGTTAAGATTATAACAGTTTAATAAAGTGAACCAGAAACTTTCTTTGAAGTTGGTTAACCTGGAAGCAATGTGGAAAAGAAGAGAACAGTGAGAGCTTGATTGAGGTGGCATCATTTTACCATATAAAATTCTACTCTTCTCTATAATCTCCTTAACTGGCTTCCCATTTTATTTGTGTTAAAATAACCAAACAAGAAGGCATTAAACAGAGGTGGCTCTAATGCCTTAGTCACCTACATAAGCAAACCAAAACCAAAGCCAGAGTCAATTCCTATAAATGTCTCAAGGTGAAAAAGTAAACCAATCACAAACAGCCAAGTAGACTTTCCCAAATAATGTAACCACTTAAATCATAGCCAGTCAAAATAATGTCCTTGCTCTGCTTCCCCATCTTCTCTATAAAACCCTTGCCCCTGGCCCTGGCTCAGTAGCTCAGTTGGTTGGAATGTTGTCCACATTTATCAAGGTTGCAGTTCAGTCCCTGGTGAGGATACATGCAAGAATCAAACCAATGAATGCATAAATAAGTGGAACAACAAATCAATGTTTCTCTCTCTCAAAACGAATGAAAAAAATAAAAACAAAAACACCTTGCCCCTAGCTCTGGGTGAAGTGCTCCTAACCACAACCGATTTGGCATTGCCCAATTGGAATCAATGTTTACCAAAGTAAATTATTCAAAATTTATGTCTCAATTCATCTTTTAACACTTAGAATAAAATTTTAACTATATAGCTTGTCCTACAAATACCCACATGATGTGGCTTCTGCATTCCCCTCTAGAATTATGGCTGGAGGACTTCCTCCTGCTCCCTGATCACCAGCCACTCTGGGGTTTGTTTATTTTCTGCTCTTCCGCCTAACCGGAATGTGCTTTCCCCAGCTCCTCACCTGGTCCCAACATAAGTGTTACTTCTTCAGATAAGGCTTCCCTGAACTTTTCTTGTCCTCACTAATTAATTATTCAATTCTGTAATTATATGCATATTTGTATCTTTGTATTCAAGCAATTGAATTATTGACAGGAAATAGGGAAGCATCGATTGACATGAATTACGCTTCCCTGAAGCTCTGACTGAGTGCTCGATGGATAGAAGAAAGGAGGACATTATGAGACCTGCTGAGGGAAATGAACCATCTACATTACACTTCAAGTTACCAATACAAGAGCTGCCAGACGTGGTAATGAGTGATTACATTGCCAAATGAAAAGGAAGAAGAAAAAAATCTGTAAGTGTTCGAGTTGAAGTCAGCATGAGGCTCTTTTAGGTACTGTCAAAGAAACCATCATATAATGTACTATTTAAAAACTTCAGAGGTCTAAAGATGGCTGCAGTTGTTCTGCAAGCTGAAAGAAGCTGTGCTTTAAACTCTTCAATCCTTTGGGTTAATGATGTGTGTGCATGAGAGAGAGAGAGAGAGAGACAGAGAGAGAGAGAGAGAGAGAGAGAGAGAGAGAGAGAGAGAGAGAGAGGAGTCTTTCCTGTTCTTTTGTTTGTATTTTTGTGTTTCTGTGTTTTGGTTTTCTTTTTGTGTGTGAGTGAAAGTAATGGTGTGTGTGTATGTGTGTGTGTGTGTGTGTGTGTGTGTGTGAGAGAGAGAGAGAGAGAGAGAGACAACAGAGATAGTGTTTTGAAAGCAGGGAGGAATGTGCCACTGGATGAATGTCATTTTATTGCATATGGCTTTAGCCTCACATCCCAGGTGTCCTTCATGGCAGCAGCACTAAATCAGGAAGCATTAGACTGTCAGAAGGCTTCATTTCCAACTAAGGATATCTCTTACAAGCAGTCTATTTTTTGGAGAAGTCAATCTTACTACACACAAAATAAACTAAAATGTGCTTACTAAATGAAATCAAGTAATTGTTTTACCTCATATGATATGCCAATGCATATAGTTTATTACTGATATACTTTCATTGGACAGATGACCTACTTGTGTCTTATACAAGGTGGGTGTACAATAGATCTGACATGCTAATTAATATTTTTAAAAGGTGTAATAAACCAAATGTTTTTATAAAATTTGAAGGAATATTTTCTCTACAGCTATAACGATAGTGGTCTACTTCAGCAATTTCAACAACTTGAGTGTTTTTGTTTGTTTGCTTTTGACAAGAAATACAGATGTAGAAGATGAATATCCCACTGTGCCCATGAGTCTGGCACAGTCACAGAAAAATGGCAGACAGGTCCCCAATTAACTAGTGGAAAGAAAAAAAGGCATCTAGGAACATCAAAATAAAGGAAGCCTGAAATCTGACAGCATTGGAAGACCCACAAAATAAGGAGCAAGTATAGTCTTAAATTCCTTCTTCTGAGGAATTCTTTCTCCACCAAGCACAGCATTGGTTTTTGGAGAGTATCAAGGTAGGTGTGAATTTAGCAGCGGGACATCCATGACATCATCAGGCACCAAAGGGAAGTTTCTAGACTGTATTATTGTCTAGGTCAAACATTTAATTATCACCTCTTTAGATAGTCTCTCCTGAAACACCTGTTCCAATTAAGAAACACCAATTATTCTCAGTTAACTTTATCATAGCACATTGTTTTTGTATTATTTATTATGTTCTGAAATGACATTGTTTCTATATTTATTTATTTATTTGGTTATTCATGGTTCCTTAATTTTCCCCCAGAGGTACCTGTTTATCTTGTTCCTTGTGTAACTCTTACTTATAAAATAGTACCTGGCACATTCTGGGCTCCAAGGAAATACTTACAGTGACTGATGTAAACATAATATAAGGAACAGAAACATTTCCTTATATGTAATGTAGCTTAGAACATTTTGTAATAACAACTACAGTAAAAGATATAGTAATTAAAACATTGAAACGAGGAATCAGAACTGTTGGACATTGAAATTGGGACTCAAATATTTTTTGTTATTATATGTTTATTTCTAGTCTGCAGAGGCAAGATTTTTTAAAGGAAAGAAAAGGGGGAAAAATAGATACAGAAGCAAAGAAGCATTGAACAGACTGTCAAACTACAGCAGGAAGGCAGAGGAGGTTTTGGGGTGGGGAGCTGTAAGAGATCAACTGAAGGACTTGTACGCATGCATATAAGCATAACCAATGGATAAAAGACACTGGCGGGGGGGGGGGGGGGCAGGTAAAGGCATGTACTGGGGGGAAGGGGAGGGTGGGGGGGAGGTCAATGGGGAAAAAAAAGAGACATATGTACTACTATTTTTAATACTTCAAACAATTTAAAAAAATAAAAAAAAATTAAAAAAAAAGTGCTGCATTCCATTCATTAAAGGACTGTGCTGATTATCTTATTTTTCATCCCAATTACAACAGTTTCCTCAAATCATAATTAGACAGAGTAACTGTGAATACAAAGATGGAATGACCTCTTTATAGATTACTAGAGGCCCGGTGCATGAAATTTGTGCATGGGGGAGGGGTGTCCCTCAGCCCAGCCTGCACCCTCTCAAATCTGGGACCCCTCAGGGGATGTTCGACTGCCCTCTCACAATCCAGGACTGCTGGCTCCCAACTGCTCGCCTGCCTGCCTTCCTGATTGCCCCTAACCAATTCTGCCTGCCAGCCTGATCACACCCTAACCACTCCCCTGACAGCCTGATTGATGCCTAACTGCTCCCCTGCCAGCCTATTTGCCCCTAACTGCCCTCCCCTGCAGGCCTGGTCACCCCCAACTGCCCTTCCCTGCAGGCCCGGTCACCCCCAACTTTCCTCCTCTACCGGCCTGGTCACCCCTGTAGGCTTGATCACCCCCAACTGCCCTCCCTTTCAGGCCTGGTCCCTCCCAACTGCCCTCCCCTGCTGGCCTGATTGCCCACAACTGCCCTCCCTTGCAGACCTGGTCCCTCTCAACTGCCCTCCCCTACTGGCCATCTTGTGGCAGTCATCTTGTGTCCACATGGGGGCAGCCATCTTTGACCACATGTGGACAGCCATCTTGTGTATTGGAGTGATGGTCAATTTGCACATTACTCTTTTATTAGATAGGATCATTTATTTATGCATTCAATCACTCATTCCTATATTAACATTTACTGAGTAGTTAGGGTTTGTCAGTGATAGTCAAACACATGCTAAATATTTTCCCCAACCATTCCAGTGATTATTTACGAATCACTTCTTAAGCTGAATTCCTGTGTAATATTTCAGTGTATACATTATGATCTGATTTCTATTATTTCTATTATTCTTCCTTTTCAGAAAGTGATCTCATCTCCTAATTCCTGATCCTTCCATTGGATCAACATTAGTCTATATAAAGTATTGGAATGTAGAAGAAACACTCAGACCCTATAAGCATAACAAATGGACACAGACAATGGGGGGTTGAAGGCCTGGGCTGGGGGTCAGGGGTGGGCTGGGAGAGGTCAATGAGGGGAAAAGGGGACATATGCAAACTTTTAACAATAAAGAATTAAAAAAAAAAAAGATTCCCAAACATCCACAGGGTACATTTAAATGCCGAGGCCAAGTTTTCTCTTACCCAACCCGGGGTATGCCTTTATCGTCATCACAACATGGAGTGAGCACTGTGCTGAGCAAGGAGGAGCAGCATCAGCAATACTAGTATAAGGAGGGTAGGGTGGGTCACGAAGATGAGGGGACTTGGCTTATCTTTGTTGTGTAAGTTCTGCTCCATTTTAATCTAACTTGTAAAAATAGGAACTTGTTTAAAAACAAATGAGAAAAATGAAAGATAAAAGGGTCTTAACTCTGATATTCCACCTTGTTACAGACTTGTGGAATAGACAGTCTGTATAGACAAGAATCTTGGCTAACCTTATCACATATGCACGTCTCAGCTAGACAGGAAAAATGGCTTTGCTACAGCAGTAGCTAGGCAGAGTTTCCATCAGGGCACTCTTCAGACCTTCAGCACAAATTTAATTTAAATCTTTTATGTGCATAAAGTTTCAATATTTATTCTTCCCACCCCACATTTTTATTTTATTTTTGCTTACCTCTGCCCTTGCTCTTTCAAACAAGATCTAAATGGAAAGTGTCAGAATATTATATCAAAAGCCATTTAGATTATTTTTGAGTGGAGTACAGATAAGCATCCAAACTTCTGAGAGGTTGGCCTAGCTCAGTGGTCAGCAAACTCATTAGTCAACAGAGCCAAATATCAACTGTACAACGACTGAAATTTCTTTTGAGAGCCAAATTTTTTAAACTTAAACTTCTTCTAATGCCACTTCTTCAAAATTGACTCGCCCAGGCAGTGGTATTTTGTGGAAGAGCCACACTCAAGGGGCCAAAGAGCCGCACGTGGCTCGCGAGCCACAGTTTGCCGACCACTGGCCTAGCTTATTATGTCTTTTAACTAACCTTTAGGACACAGTTCCAAGACTGTGACAAATGTAACTGCAAATGCCTCCCAACACCAAGAGGTGTAAGGCAATTGACAACCTTAGAGATAAACACAAAGAAGTCCCAGTATATAGTCATCACCAAATCTGATATTTGGTGGCTGCTCTGTCCCAGCCTCTACTGAGTGATGTACATCAGTTCCGAAGACCTACATCATTTCATGGGAAAAAAGTCTGAAAATTAATCTCATTGTTGGTTCAATGTTATTTCTGTGTGCAGATTTTTACCATCAACTATGGAAAAGCACTAAAAAGGTGGTTTTTTTTTTTTAAGTTTTGTTTAGAAATAACTGAAACTGAAAAACTTCTATGATTAGTGTTTGCAAATTCTATTCAAATAACGTAAATGGCCTAATTTACTTTGTGCCTAATTCAAGATTCATTTTCTTTTTCATTATGGGTCATTTACATTTATTGCCTACCTTGTGGGTGATTTTCATATTTACATTAATGTTTCAAGGAGCTTTAGGTGTTTGGCAAATATTAAATTCTTTTAAAAGCCACTAATCTTGCCCTGGCTGGTGTGTCTCCGTTGGTTGGGTGTTGTCCAGTGCAACAAAAGTTTGCAGGCTCAATTCCTGGTCTGGGCACATGGCAGGAATGTGGGCTTGATGCCCAGTAGGGGGTGTGCAGGAGGCAGCTGATGGATATTTTGCTCTTACATCAATGTTTCTCTCCCTCTCCCTTCTTCTCTCTCTAAAAATCAATTACAAGTATTTTTTGAAAAGTCACTAACCTTAATGGTGCTAAGAGAGGAAATACTGTTTTTAAAGCATTTGAAACTGTCTTACATTTCTGGGAGCCAATGTCTAAGACTCTGTAGTGTGGAGCAGTTTTCCATATAGGACCTTGGACACAGGGTTCAATCGGTGTCATTACTAAGAGTGCAAGAACCAGAAATGTGGTTCAGTGATGCACTTACCCACTGTTTATTCTGAGGAAATTGGTTTAAACTAAATACTTCTAGAAAAAAAATTCAGCTTCTGTATAGGTCAACGAAGCTCCCTCATTTAGATAAACAATAAGAGATGCAGGCCCAGGTCTTAACAGGTCCAATCTTGTCTCCCTTGGACTTTCTGAAGCCAATGTTGTAAGCCTTGCTAGCCTGTGGGCTGTCTCTGAGGAAGGATTCCAAATTACCATCAGATGAAAAAATTATCCTCACATCAAGTGACACTGTTTAGCTTTGTTCCTCTGATACCATTCTGGAATGTATTTTCAAAACAAAAATATGAGCTTTCTGTTCTTTGCTGCAATGATTTAAAGCATTAAAAAATCGATGTGAAAAACTGAAAGTAACAGTAAATTTTGCCTTGGCTGAAAGGTATTTTAATTATTTTTAGTCACTTATTTATTCACCATTTAGTTATTCATTCATTGAGCACTGGATCCAGAGTCTAAAAATGTCAAAAAGCATAATATAAAACCCTCAACTCTTACATGATAAACAAAAATGAAGCTAGCTATAAGACAAGTTGATGTTTGCTGCAAAGTTTAAAGCAGTGATACCAGGTAAAGTTTCAAGGCTCTGACTTTAACTCTAGTGACCTTGGACAAGTTACTTAATCTCTTTAAAAGCTTTCCTTCTCTGAATAAATGGGAATAACAGGATTATCAACCTCCCCTTGTGGTTGTGAGAATTATATGAAATGACATCGATAATACAATGAAGCTGGCATTAGGAAATGCTCAATAAATCTTAGCTGTTTTCTTTTTTTAAAAAATATATTTTATTGATATTTTACAGAGAGGAAGGGAGAGGGATAGAGAGCTAGAAACATCGATCAGCTGCCTCCTGCACGCCTCCCACTGGGGATGTGCCCGCAACCAAGGTACATACCCTTGACCGGAATCGAACCCGGGACCCTTCAGTCTGCAGGCCGATGCTCTATCCACTGAGCCAAACCGGTTTCGACAAATCTTAGCTGTTTTCATTGCTGTTATTATTTTAGAAGCAAAGTGTACTTCAGGCAAAGAACAGGTAGCTACTAAGTCTTGGAACAGAAAAGCACCCAAAGAGTAGTACAACTTGGTATGAAATGCAGCTGCTTACTACTTTTGTATTTTTTATTTTGCATATGTAGGAATATTTTTAAGACAGTCTTATTTGTAAGTTAATTCCTTCCTGGCTTTTGCCAAAAGAAATTTAGAAAGGGGAGCAATCATTTTTGGTTAAGGCAAGCCTTCACTTAATTCTTAATATAAAATCACCATTAGGAAATTTTTCTAATTTCCTAATGGTGACTTTATAAGTGTATATTTTAATAGCTTTCAAAAGAATAAATGGAAGCCTGCATGGGGTCAACACATCACCATAGGTCCTAGTTAATTCCTTTATTGGAGTATCCTTTGAATTTAAGTTTACATACATTATCGTCCAGCTGCTAGTTGAAGTAGGCCTCCTTCAAGTCAAATATTTATAAGTAGAAGTTTACCAGGCTGTCCATATTTCAATGCCCCAGAATTTGACTATGATAATAATACAGTGGGCTACTCCCAGTTGAGGTATCTTTGTACTAATGATTGAAGATGTTTATGACTATGACAAAATCATTTATTGAGAATTACTGAACAACATTATTTTTTTAAAAAATTATCTTTATTGTTGAAAGTATTACAGACGCCCATCCCCCTTTTTTTTCTCTATTGAGCCCCTCCACCCTGCACCCACCCTTCCCAGGCCTTCACCACATTACTGTCTGTGTCCCTGGACTATGCATATATGCATATAAGTTCCCAGGTTAATCTCTCCCCACTCCTTCCCTCTGAGATTCTTTAGTCTGTTCCATGCTTCTATGTCTCTGGATATATTTTGTTCATCAGTTCATTTTGTTCATTAGATTCCACATATGAGTGAGATCATGTGATACTTGTCTTTCTCTGACTAGCTTATTTCACTTAGCATAATACTCTCCAGGTCCCTCCATGCTGTCTCACAGGGTACAAGATCCTTCTTTTTTACTGCTGCATAGTATTCCATGGTGTAAATGTACCACAGCTTTTTTATCCACTCATCTACTGATGGGCACTTGGGCTGTTTCTAGATCTTAGCTATTATAAATTGCACTGCTGTGAACATAGGGGTGCCTTCCTTTTTTTCTGATTGGTGTTTCCGGTTTGTTAGGATATATTTCTAGAAGGGGATCACTGGATCAAATGGCAGTTCCATTTTTAATTTTTCAAGGAACTTCATACTGTTTTTCATAGTGGCTTCACAGGTCTGCATTCCCACCAGCAGTGTACTAGGGTTCCCTTTTCTCCACATCCTCACCAGCAGTTATCATTTGTTGATTGTTGATGATGGCCATTCTGACAGGCATGAGATGATACCTTATTGTTGTTTAAATTCATTCCTCAATGAGAATTATGATTCCATATTCATATAAGAGAATGTTGAAGGAGAGCAGTTTCTGTTATCAGACTTGAATTATTTTTTAGAAAGGTCAGATACAACTTTTTACCAGTGGAGCTAAGAGAATACAATCTAAAGTGTATTCTCTATTACAATCTAAAGTGTCTTCTGCACATGTCACAATATTCCTGAGATAAGACGTATCCTGCTTGGTTCAGTGCCCAGACAATCTGATAATTTTCCACAAGCTTTGCCTCTACATTCAGGTAATGCACAGACTACAAGTACCTACCCTTCATTAATTGTTCATGGAAAGCTGTGCATCTCTCTAATGTCGGCAAAACCCTGACATTATTTGGGTGGTTATTAAGCTGACTCCATCATGACTCTATCTTTATTTGTTACTAAAACTTTTAGAAACTCCAGGCTGTATGTAAGATTAGTATTTGCAAATATAGAGAATGAATCAGGTCTATTTAAATGTTTTGTTGGTGGGAAGATTCATTCCCTGTTTATATGTATTTTTGTGTGAAAATAGAGCCCTAATTTTTGCACAAGCATACATGTCCTGACAATCTGTAAGGGGCACCAAACATCCCCACTGCACCATGATGCCAGAGGACTGCACTGTTTCATTGTGCTGGGGAGGGGCTCTTGAGTGGTGTGCACTTACAGCAAACTTCTATGCAATTTTTACATAGTCTTGAAATTGCTCTATTTCACATCTATCTACAATAATAAAAAGGTAATATGCTAATTAAACCAGATGTCTTCTGGATGTCATTACAGACATCCTTCCTGACGAAGCCGGGGCCAGATGGAGGCCAGCCCAGGTCCCGGGTGCCTGCTGCTGGCCAGAGGCGGGAAGCCCGGGTCCCAGGTGCAGGAGGGAAGCTGGTGCAGGCAGCCGGGGGAAGGAAGGCCTACTCTTGCACAAATTTTCGTGCACCGGGCCTCTAGTCCTATACAATAAAAGAGTAATATGCAAATTAACCATCACTCCGCTACACCCACAAAGCCACGCCCACAGGCCACGCCCACTAGCCAATCAGGAGCAAATATGCAAATAAACCCAACCAAGATGGCTAAGGTCACAGAGAGCAGGAGAGAGGCTTGGGTTTCCCTGGCAATGGAGGAAGCCAAGCTTTCTGCCTGCCCTTGCTGGCCTAGGCCTCCACTCAAGGCTACAAAGTTTCAATGATAGAAGATACATAAACCCAAACAGAAATGGCGGCAGCCACGGAGCTGGAAAGAGCAGGAGGCTAGGTTTGCCCCTGGCGATGGAGGAAGCCAAGCTTTCTGCACACCCTGGCCAGCCCAGGCCTCGCTTAAGGCTACAAAGTTTCAATTATAGAAGATACATAAATCCAAAAAAAAAAAATTGGCTGCCGCCACAGAGCAAGCAGAAGGCTTGGATCCACTCCAGGCTACAAAGTTTCAATTATAGAAGATAAATAAACCCCAGTTACCAGGGCCTCCGCTTCGGTCGCCAGGGGGCATGGCCAGCCTGTAAACCACCATAGGCCCCTCGCCCAGGCCACTCCATGCCCCAAGGGAACCCCTACCCTGATCCGGGACACCCTTCAGGGCAAACCAGCTGGCCCCACCCGTGCACCAGGCCTCTATCCTATTAATAAAAGAGTAATATGCAGATTGACCATCACTCCAACACACAAGATGGCTGCCCCCATGTGGTCAAATATCCTGCCCCCATGTGGACACAAGATGGCCACCACAAGATGGCCAGCAAGGGAGGGCAGTTGGGAGGGACCAGGCCTGCAAGGGAGGGCAGATGTGGGTGATCAGGCCAGCAGGGGAGGGCAGTTGGGAGGGACCAGGCCTGCAAGGGAGGGCAGTTGGGGGCGATCAAGCCTGCAGGGGAGGGCAGTTAGGGGTGACCAAGCCAGCAGAGGAGAGAAGTTGGGGGCAACCAGGCCTGCAGTGAAAGGCAGTTGGGAGGGAGCCAGGCCTGCAGGGGAGAGCAGTTGGGGGGGACCAGGCCTGCAGGGGAGGGCAGTTAGGGGTGACCAGGCCTTCAGGGGAGGGCAGTTAGGGACAAACAGGCTGGCAGGAGAGCAGTTAGGCATCAATCAGGCTGGCAGGGGAGTGGTTAGGGAGTGATCAGGCTGGCAGGCAGAAGCAGTTAGGGGCAATCAGGAAGGCAGGCAGGCGAGCAGTTGGGAGCCAGCAGTCCTGGATTGTGAGAGGGATGTCTGGCTGCCCGGTGGGATCAGGCCTAAATGGGCAGTCAGACATCCCTCGAGGGGTCCCAGATTGGGGAGGGTGCAGGCTGGGCTGAGGAACACCCCCCTCCCCCATGCACGAATTTCGTGCACTGGCCTCTAGTATATATATAAAAACCTAAGCGACTGTTGGACCATTTGACCTGTAGCTATGATGTGCACTGACCACCAGGGGGCAGGCACTCAATGCACAGGTATGGAAATATGGAACAGACTGATAAATTTCAGAGGGAAGGGGGGAAGGAGGAAAAGGGGATGGTGGGAAGAGATTAACCAAAGATTTTATATACATATTAGAGGCCCAGTGCATGGATTCATGCACCAGTGGGGTCCTTTTGCCTGGTCTACAGGGATTGGGCCATAACCAGCAATCCAACATCCCCTGAGAGTTCCTGGATTGCAAGAGGGTACAGGCCACGCTGAGGGACCCCACCAGTGCATGAATCTATGCACCGGGCCTCTAGCCTCTAGTATTAATAATAAATTCTCAAGGTGCTCATCAGTCCCCAGAATTCAGTCTTAATGCTTTTATGATGTCTACATCTAAAGTCATAATATATTATCTTACATTGTTTAGAAACTGATTCTGAAGATGCTCTGCCTGGTGCACGGGTGGGGCCAGCTGGTTTGGGAATTTCCAAAATAGTTTGATAATTGGGAAGAATCCCAGACACCTCCTCATAAAAATGCAGGTGAAATTTTTCACTCATCTGGCAGATTGTTTTCAAATTAGTCACATCACTTTGTATTTGAACTTGGAAGATAAATGTGATATTTGATCAGTGCCCCTTTGATTGGGTAAATGAATATAAAATAAGAAACTATAATCCCAACCCAAGGGCATGTTGAACCCAGTGATGATACCGTGTTCATCTCTTCCAGAGAGTAGATTCTTGCCCCAACCCCCAGTGTCTCCCACAGACAATCCATGCATTTTCTACAAGCTTTGCCTTTGGTAAGCCTCCTGTGTCAGACTCTGGATGACTAGAATTACTTTCTTGCAGGCCGATTCCCAATCATGTGGTCTTATTTCATTATAATTACCATTATAGTCCTGGCTAGAGGGTTCTGCTTAGTTTTCTGAGTTACAATTCCCTTTTGACTATGATTAAACTATCTTTGGATTCGTGAGTCTGGAAAATTTGAACAACCCAATTTAATGAAAAACAATTTTCATAGCCATCTGGCAATGGTCTGAATATTTCTAGAAGTTAACTTTTTGCATATTAAACTTCTAAAAGAAATAATTAAATCAGCTTTCATAATAGCCCATGTGGAGAGAGCCGGCTCTGTGTGCTCCCACCAGCCCACTGATTTGTATATCTATTGTACTTCCTCCGTAGCTTTGCAGAGAAACACATCATTTATATAAATTATAATCAATGGGGGTCTGAGTGCCTAGCATTTTGGAATAGCCTCTTGGGTAACTTAGATAGTTAGAGGCTAAGAAATTAATCTTATCTGCTTGGGTTCTTTCATCAAGGCAAGATTTAAATCGATTAATTATAATTTAGGAAATTTTCAAAGCTAAAAAGCTTTCAGAGTGAAAATGGAGTTTGGGTAATTGTGAAGAAAGTTCCTCCTATTTAAAAAGACAGCCTCACAAAATGCAAATGCTTCTTTGCAGGGTCCTTAAGTTGTTTATACACTTTTTCACTTTGTCTTTATTTTCCCAAAATTGTGAAAAGAATTAACCATTTATTGATTGATTGTAGCATTTGAGCTTTCTAGTAGTGATAACTCAGTCTGTCAGAAAGAAAGCAGATGCTTTTGAATCCTTCAAGCCTGAGTATGGCTTATATGACAATTAAGTAACACTTATGCATTTCTTTCAACATTTGAAGAAAAAAAAAAGCACTCTTGTTAAGCTGAGATGTGAATTTTATTTAAATTATTAGTGAAGGGAGTTGGTAAATTATGTCTCCTTATCTATTTGGTTGGACCTTCTATGAAAGTCTAGGCAAACAAAAATCCTGAGAAGTTGTAACTACCCAAATATCCTTCTTGGGTACACAGAAGGTGAAGCAGGGGAGAACAATGTTAGTTTCACAGTCAAACTTGATCTGCATCTCTCTCTTCCTATTTCTGCCTTTTTTATATAAGACTGTAAGTCACACACATAATAAGTAAGTGGTACTCACTTTCTATATATGTAAATGGATAAAAATATCAAGAGAGATTTGGGGGTCAAATAAATAATGAATGTTTGAGCAAAAGTATATAGGCAGATCCTCTGTACTTAACCCTTGTATATCGGTTCCTGGAATTAAGGACGCTGATAAATTCTTTTCTCAAAAGAATATAGGGCTCATGTAAACAAAAAATCTCACTTGCTTTATCACCCAATTCTTTATAACTTTAGTGGCCATAAAAGCTTTCTGTAAAGACCAAGTTTATTTCATTGCTGCTCTTAAGTCTAAAGTTGGAGGTATTTGGAAAGTGAAACATCCACAGATAGCCAATATTCACAATAACGATACGGATAAGTCTAAATCACTTTTGTGACTTTAATGTAAAGCAATACTAATAAAATATTTGATTGAGCTGACAAAGCATTGGCTGTTTAAGTAAGTAATTAAGCTGGTGCAATCAACTGCTTAAAGAGTTAATTGCTTTTCACAAATGACACAAATCTTGTTTTATACTAACTATTTTACAATATTCTGCAGAAACCCTTTCCTTTTTTTTTTGGTTGTTGTTCTGACCAAGGTAGTAATCTGTGAGAAGAGAAAAAAAAAAATGGCCCTGGCCCTGCTGTTTATCACTTTCCCCAAATCATAATCTTCTCCGTGTTACTATAATCATCTCTGTAGGAATTAATTGTGATGTCACAAAAGATTATGATATTAAGTGTGAAGCTGGCAGCAGGGAGCAGCTTTATTAAGAGCAAATATCTCTTTCCCATAAAAAATATGCTGTACATATATTGTGCATTTGTTTAAAATTGGGATCAAATCAAATAAGAATGAATAAATAGCCAAGATGGTTAGGTTTCTGTACATTGAAATTTTCAGACAAAGTTTAGGGTCAAACTTTAGTGATTGTCAGATTGTATTTCTGGCAACTACTTCAGAAGGGCAATACATACTCTTTCCATTCTATTACTAATGGTCTAGCACATACCAGTGCTGGCACATCCATCAATAGTTCTGAACCTTAGCTGCACCTTAGAATCGCCTGGAAAGCTTGACAAGCTACTTATGCCCTTTCTCCATCCCAGAGCATCTGATTTAATTGGCCTGGGACCAGGTCCGAGCATCAGGAACTTTAAAGGCTCCCAGATGATTCTCCTTTGCAGTGAGGGCTGAGGACCAGCGTGCTGCATCATTTTGTTCCCACCAGGAAATCATTATGGGAACCGTTCATTTCATCCCTTATGGACTCTTCAGATAGAATACTCAGAGAGAACCACATTTTCCAAGCATGGCTTTATCATCGGAGAGAATCTCCAGACCCTATCTCAGAATTTAATTTTTAAAAGGCACTTTACTGTAAATTCAGTGTGAGAGGAGGCATATATATGCTATTGAACATGAAGGTAAAAGCTTGCTAATTACCCAGGAACAGTGGCAGAGCAGCAAAGCATAGTACGTTGTGATAGGCTGGGAAAAGGTTTCCCCAAAGAGCGGCTTTTAACACAACAAGTGCAGCACATGATGGGCTTGTTTCTGAGCATTTGTGGGACACTCCCCAGGGACTTTCAAAAATATGTGGGACACAGGTGCTTTAGAGGGGAGTTATGAAATGAGAGCTAGGGTTACCCTTTTAGTTATTATAGTGAATTTAACCATCATCAATGTCAGCCATATAAATGGTATTTGGAAATATAAACTCAAAAGGTGTGCAAGGAATAGTCCCCGTGCCATCCCTCAACTGAAAGTGGATAGAGGAGCCCTGGCCAGTGTGGCTCAATTGGTTGTTGGTTGGAGGGTTGTCCCATATACCAGCAGGGAACAGGCCCAGGTTACAGGTTTGATCCCTGGTTGGGGTGCGTGGAGAAGGCAGCCAATTGATGTTTCTCTCTCTCTCTCCCTTCCTCTCTCTAAAAGAAAAAAAGTGGATAGAGGAAAAGAGAGTTCCACACTCCACCAGGTAACACACAGAGGTGTATGACAGGCAGTACATCCGGGAACTCAGATAAGCTATAGAGTCTGTATGGGGAGAATAGGTGCCCCCTGGGAGACTGCAGCTTCACAGAGACAGTGTCAGGTCTGAAGTCCAAGGTATTCCCTAGGTGAGGTGACTTTACGCCGTTCACATCAGCTTGACCTCTGGGTGCAGACCTGGGAATAACAGGGAGACAGGTATAATCTCAGAGCACCTAATTGGGGGAAACACTTTTCCAACCTTTGGGAATTCTGCCCAAGTCTATATCATGATCCCAGATGCAGGCAGCATGGGGATGCTCTCACAGTCCACCCTGGAAGGCCTGCGATTCTGGAACAGCAAACCAGATTTCTCTCCCTCTGGGTTATATTTCCTGTTGATTTGTTTGAGGCGCAACCAACATGGACCAACTGAATTATGCCACTTCCACAGAAGACATGGATTTACTACTTTTCAATGGGTACAGGTCCAGCCTGTCCCCACTGCTAAATACGAGGATCAGAATGAAATACATTTATTTTTCTAAGTGTAGCAGTGGAGGCTTCGTGTGTTTTTTAAACAAATTTAAAATGTAGCCACTCATTAGGCGTGTCTATACATAAATTATTATAAACAGATAGCTAAATTGTTCTGCACAAAAAGTATAAGGACCTTTGAGTTTCTGGGTACACATCTAGACCAAAGATATGAGCTGAGCCAAAAATGAGATCAGTGACACCAAAATGCAAAAGGCAAAGGCACCCAAGAGAAGAACAGGCAGGAGGGGAGGAATGATACAATGTGCTTGAGCAAGAATGGATGAAGATTTTAAAAGCTGGAATATTTTTTCATTACACACACATTTTGCTATAATGTATAGCGACATAATTCCATTATTATCCTAAAACTAGAATGACCAGTAGATTGCAAACACTCTTCTTGGTAAACCATGTTTCAGAAAAAAAAAATCAAAGCAAAACACTTTTATTTTATTTTTGAGTTCTTGCAAGATAGAGAAATGAGATAGCTGTAAAAAATCAAGGAGAAAGAGATTGCAAAATCAGCACAAGTATGGAATTAGAGTTGGCAGTGACTATAGTAAATCCCCGAGAGTTGTTGTCTGTGTAAAACAATGGACTCCAGGTAAAGCACTTGGCACAACCTAGCCTTAACATCAAGAAGTCCAAAAGGGGATTTTGCATATAGACAGCAAACAGTAAATGGAAACTATCAACACCATTATTTTATTATTATTAGTGCCAATAGATGTTTAATTGTTACAATCTTTCACATTAAGGAAATTCATTTGTAATGGCCATAATACTCCAATTTAGATTAATGCTAAATTACAGTCTGGTTTGATATTCTGGAATATCTTGGATTAACTGGAAGTATATGTAGTATCTAAGAATATTTGATTCTAAAAGTATGGAAAGAGAAGGTCCTACTGATTTGCTTTGTTCAAGCTACTATTTATCTCTATTAGCCAAGAAAATAAAGCTTGATTTCCCTTGAGCTTGGTGCTATGCCTAATAATAACAAAACAAGCCATACAGAAAGAAGACATTTGGCATGATGGGAATCTATATTTCTGAACACATCTCTATTTCCCAGTTTCAATGTTTTTGCTTATGAGGAATAATAAAAAGAAAGGCAAGTAAATATGTGATCTGGAGATGTGGATGAGGGTGGGTCCGTTATTTCAACTTATTCTCCTGGGAAAATATCCCTGGTAAAGTGCGAATTCCTTTTCCCATTTTCTGTGAATTCATTTTATTAAACAATTTTTTAAATGCCTACTTTTTTGATATATTAAAATAATAAGGGTAAATATACATCTACTTCAAAGATAAATTACCACCAAATCTAATCTAGAGGAAATGCATTTTTGCCTTCCTAATAACATTAGAAAAAGAGCTAGTGACCCGATTTACTATTAGTGAAAATAAGCACTTTAATAAACTGCTCAGTATCCCCAGGTATTGTAAATGGCAGCTGCTGTTAGAACTGGCCTCAATAGTGTAAGAGCCATATAAACCACAGATCTTAATGGAGCATACATTAAACACATTGGATGGCTTTAACATCTCAAACCAGCTTTTTGAAAAATGTTTTAATTTTTCTTTTAATGATTGTGCCAGTTTTCTACAATCGATGAGAGTACTAGTAAACTCTCTATCCATTCTGTCCTATTTCAGATACACTGTAACCACCAAAATCCCCCATATTAGTTTTACTAATTTTAAGGCAAAACTCTAGATACTGGTAAACAAATGAAGCATAAATTATAATTCAGTTTATGTAATCATTTATTTTCTCTATTTTTAGAGAAAATTATATTTGGACTTTAAAAATGCTATATTTGCATGTGCATGTATGTATATGTATATGTGTATATGTGTTTATTTCTGTGTTTCAGTATTAAACTACCTACAATATTAAAATATCCTGATTAAGGCACAGTAGGTAATATATTTGAAACATAAATAAAACAAATCAGAGAATGATCATTAATAATTTGAATGGTAGTCTCGTTTCCCTGTTCTAATTATTATGCTAATATTTTTGTGTAGCTATTATAATTATTTTGTTAATATCCATTTCTTCTATAAATGAATAGAATATCCATCTTTATAGGTTATATTTATCCATAAAAACATCAATAATTAATTGCTTGAAAGTCAGAGAAATTTATCACAAAGAATGTCATCAGCATAACCAAAATCTTTAATGCCTGTATAAATAACATAAGGGCTTTTCAATCATAATAATTGTTATCTAACAGTTATTATTAGTGATACAAATTCACATCTTTGATTTCTTTAAATTAAGCACCCCTGATGCTGACCAGTAAAGACTCAAAATGGCCGTTTGTAAAACCCAGTATATTTTCTATAATAATTGCAATTATTAGCTATGTATTCAATTGTCAAATACTCTAAACTTCTCTGATTAAAATTAGCACTAACTTGGAGCTCACTAAACTACTGAGACAGATAAAGGGAACCATTTCATCACAACTAGCTGTTGCAGCCACCTAAATGCTTTGCAAAGATGGCACCTGCTCTCTAGTCTTACATCAAGAAAGAAAAGTCCAGGAGGGGATTTTCCTGCAGGCTGCTAGAAACTTGTTAACTAAAATGTTGACCTGGATTGTGTGTTTGGTTTGCTATATTTTAACCTGCCTTCTCTAATGGTTTAACCAGCTGTTTTACTATAGTTAATAACCTTCTCTTACAGATGATGGCATATAAAGCTAGAGCCCCATTGGTCTTTATAGTCAAATACAAATATTATCTATATATATAAAACCCTAATATGCAAATAGACCAAATAGAGGAACAATCAAACAACCGAACAACCAGTCGCTATGACTAGCACTGACCACCAGGGGGCGAGCACAGAACATGACGAGCTTTGGCAGCAGGCTGCAGAGTGCGAAACATGGTGGGCGTCAGCCGCAGCAGGATGGTGGAGCAGGTGAGCGGGGCCACCAGACAAAGGTGGGGCGCCAGTCACTGTAATAGGGGCAAGCCTCTGATGGCTACTGAAAATTCTTTGTTCTCACATGCTGCGGTCCCACCCAGCACTCACACCTGCTGCTGGCGCTGGCCCCGCTCACACCTGCTGCTTGCACTGGAGCCACCACTTGCACCCACTGCCAGCGCCCAGCACCAGCCACGATTGCTCAGCACCATCAGCGGGTGAGAGCAGGGCCAGTGCCTTCAGCACATGGGAGTGACAGCAGAAGGAGCGGGGCTGCCAGCAGACAGGGGACCAGGGCCCATGGCAGGAGGGGCCCAGCTGGGGCACAGAGGATGGGCCGAGACCTGCCCCTGTGCCCACTGCAGCCTCACAGCCCATAGTTCCTTGCAAGGTGCACGAATGTGTGCACTGGGCCCCTAGTAGTAAGAATAATTTATGGATGCACACATTCATAACTAAGAAACTATGTAGGAATTATTCAGTTCATTTCCTAATTTGTAATGTTGGAAATGGAGCATCTTGTCATAATTGTTCTTGATAAGCTCTGGTTATTCAAGTGTTGTGACCTGGCTTTTGTGTGTATCATGACTGGTAGAGTGGGGTAGATCTGTCCCATCTTCCCTTGTGACCCCACCGGTAACCTTCCTGAAATAGCCTTAATTTAAGATAATTATTTCTCAAAGCAAAAATGTCCATTTTGATCTCATGTATTGGATTATTCATGGTGATTTATAATCCAACAAATATTTTAATTTTAAACAAAAGTTATATTTACAAATATGAAAGGGAGCAGAGGAAGATCAACCATAGTATTGTATTTAATTACATATTTCCTAAGGGAGAGAGAAGGAAAGAGAAAGAGAAGAATCCTATAAACAAATGTTAAAATTGTCAGCTGCTATATTTCTTTCCCATTTACCCATTACTATTCAATGGTGACCATTCCCAGGTATGTTCCCTTCACTCAGGTATCTGTAGTCCCACTGACTAGGCAGGGAGCCCAACCAAATGATAAAGGATATGAAAACTAGATTCTTACTCTGAAAAGCCTGGGCCTTACCAGGTGGTTCTTTCCATCTCCAAATCCCTATGAGTTGGCTATAAAACCAAAACTAGGAGATCCCAGGGTGATGGTATTGCCACCTTGCCAGCAAGTTTTTCGGTTTCAGGGGTCACATTGCTTTTCAATTTTGCTAACTCTATTAGCTTTGTGGGAGTATTGCCTGATGTGGGGGCTGTGTGTCCTGCTTTCAGTGTCCCAGGCACAGAGCATCAAAATTAGCTTTTGCTTTAGCTGAATTCCACTTCAGTGCCGTAGGGAACCATGGCTCACATTAGAGGCAAAATGGATATTTAATTTAGACGGTAATAGAGTCCCAAACTCTCTGCAATGCTTTCTATTCCCATTCGTTTTCCCTCGGATGAAGTGACATAACGTTTCACGTTTAGAATGAAAAGTAAAGAACCTATTCAGTTTTAGCTGTCACAGCACAGACACACAAAAAGTAATTCAGAATGATCTCCTTTTAAAATAAGCCTTTGAATTGACAGTGCAGTATTTTATGCTACATAACACGCATTTTTTAATGTAGCGTTAATATACTACCTTACAACCCTGACAGTTTACACTGACATTTTGCATTAATATTGCAGCTACCTATTTGATGCTATTAGTCTCAGAATAAGAGATTATTTTCAGTGGCTGATCCTTTCCCCCCACAATATTAATACAAGAAGTGATAAATTGGTTACCGTGTCACTTATTATATTTCAAGAGCTTTCACGAAACACCCCAATGCATGCTTTTATAAAGATCTACATTTGGTGAACAAGAACTGCTATACAGATTCATTTTTCTATTTGACACCCGAAGTGCAACATGGGCATATTTATTAATCAAATAGGTAAGCATACCAGAAAAGCCTTTCTGTGAACTTGTCTAAGCTCTAAGCTTTTCTAAAATTATTATTATTATTATTATTATTATTATTATTATCTTGAATTAGAGTTTGCTTTTAATTCACATGGTGACAGTGGAATTTTATTTTATATTTGCTATTACAACTAGAAAGTCAGATTTTACTTTCACAACATGATACAAAAGAAATGGCCAATAAGTCAGCCAGCAACTCGAGGCCTTCATTCTCTGACTTGAGTTTAGATGACGGTTGTTTTCAAAGCAAAAATGTCAATTTTGATCTCATGTATCGAGTTATGCAAAGTGACTTCAAGTTTGAACAAAATTTTGAATGTCAAACAAAAATTTAGATTTACAAATGTAAAATGTGGCAGCAGAATATGAATGGTGGTATTGTATTTAATTATACATTTCCCAAGAGAGAAAAAAGGGAGAGAAAAAAAAGGAATAAATGATTAAAATGCTTTAAAAGTTAGAAATGTTCATAGCAATGAAAAAATATATGAAAGCTGGACTTTTTTATTCTTCATTGACTTCCCAAAGCAGTCATGTTTTCACTATGCACAGGTTTATTTCTTTTCTTTTTTAATATGTTCTTTGTTTATTTTAGAGAGGGGGGAGAGGGATAGAGAGATAGAAACATCATCCATTGGCTGCCTCCTGCACGCCCCTACTGGGGATCAAGCCCACAACCCAGGCATGTGCCTTGACCTGGAATCAAACCCTGACCTCTTGGTTCCTGGATCAACCACTGAGCCACACCAGCCGGGCAACTTCTTTTTTATTTTTTTATTTTTTTTAATATATTTTATTGATTTTTTACAGAGAGGAAGGAAGAGTGATAGATAGTCAGAAACATCGATGAGAGAGAAACATCGACCAGCTGCCTCCTGCACACCTCCCACTGGGGATGTGCCCGCAACCAAGTTACATGCCCTTGACCGGAATCGAACCTGGGACCTTTCAGTCCGCAGGCCGACGCTCTATCCACTGAGCCAAACCGGTTTTGGCTACCGGGCAACTTCTTAAAAATAATTACTCAGTGTTCCCACTCCTATTTCAATCACCTCCAGTTTACTTCGCAATTGTTGTTTCCAATTTAAACCAAAAAAAAAAAAAAAAAAAATCCAATCTGGACAATGTGGATGAAATGGACAAATTCCTAGAAACATACAATCTCCCCAAACTGAATCAGGAGATGTCAGAAAACTTGAAAAGGCCCATAACAACTGATGAAATAGAAGCAGTAATCAAAAAACTTCCAGCGAACAAAAGCCCATTCTGGATGGCTTCACAGGGGAGTTTTATCAAGCATTCAAAGAAGAACTAACACCTATACTCCTCAAACAATTTCAAAAAATCCAAGAGGAAGGAGCACTTCCAAACTCTTTTTATGAGGCCAGCATTATCCTAATTCCACAACCGGATAAAGACACTGTAAAGAAAAAAGCCCATTCCATTTTTATGTCAGAGGTTGTAGGTCACAGAAGTACTTTCCAATTTTAGTTGGAACACAACCATTCTTTATTGTTTGCACAGACAACTACAGTTTAAAATTGGTACTTTTTGTTCTTTTAAAACCTTGCAGGCCTTTTGTCTTTTGAAAATTCTTAAAGGTGTGCACTGCAGGATATGAGTGGAAGCCCAATCGCTTCGTCAATGTTCAGTAATGGGCTGCTCTGAGAGGACCACCATGGCCTCTCAGCTTGTGGGCCTCAGTATGCTCTATTACAGATCTGACTTTGCATCCTGTGGTTCAATGACTAGACAAACCTCAGGTATATTGCAGGTGGGCAATGGGAGAAGTTCTCTAGGGAATGATCCAGGGAGGAAGAATGTGAAATTATACACATAATCGGCATCATTGGTTATTTTGAGGCACAGCTATAGAAGAGAGAGAGAGAGAGAGAGAGAGAGAGAGAGAGAGAGAGAGAGAGAGAGAGAGAGAGAGGAGAGAGAGAGAGAGAGAGAGAAACAGGGTAGGGAGAAAAAGACTAGAAGGAGAATAAGAAGGAAAGGAGATATAGGGTGAAAGGAAGAGTGATTTGCTTCAGTAAGCGATTAAGAGCCACTGACCCTGGTTCTTAACCTATATTTTTTCAATTAGTTTACATTAAGTTTCAGGTGTACAGCATAGTGGTTAGATACCCATATACTTTACAAAGTGGTCCCCCAATATTTCCAATACCCTCCTGGCATCATAGTTAGTTATTACAATACTAGAGACCCGGTGCATGTGAGGGGGTGTCCCTCAGCCCGGCCTGTGCCCTCTCGCAATCTGGGGTCCCCCAGGTAGGGTCCCTAGGTCTGGCCAGCAATCAGGGCCTATCAGGGCTTTCCTTCTCCCAGCTGCCAGCAGCGCTTGGCTGGCCTGGGCATCCCTCTGCAGGCAATCGATCGTGGGGCTCTGTGATTGATGGCTCTGCAGTGGGAGGCCCTGCCCACCCACCGTAGCATCGCTGGCCGGGTAGCCTAAGCCTCCCTCTTTGAGACAATGGATTGTAGGGCCCCCAGATGGATCGCCCAGCAGAGGGAGGTCCTGCCCACCTGGCTGGGGCTCCGCAATTGATTGCCATGCAGAGGGTGGCCTGGGCTTCTCTCTGTGGGGCAATCGTGGGGCAATAACAGGAGCCCCTGACCAATTGCATTGCTCCCGCCTTGGCTGGTCTGGTGCCAGTGCGTGTCATAGCGTGGTCGTCCAGAAGGTTGCCTGGATGGTCATTCTGCTGTTTGGTTGTTTAGTCAATTTGCATATTATGCTTTTATTATTATAGATTGTTGTCTATATTCCCTATGCTGTATTTTACATGTCCATGACTATTTTGTAACTACCTATTTGTACTTCTTAATCCCTTCACCTTTTCCACCAAGGCCTTTTTTTTTTTAATCCTAGAAATAATGCTTTTCTAGGAAAGCATTGTATAAAAATTTAAGTTTCCTATAGACTTTCCAAAGTTGATATAGTCAATATTAAGAGGAAGAACTAAGGGCACTGGACTTTGATGCACACGATCTTTTCCTGGTAAAAGACACAGATCTGCAGCAATGACATTACCTGCCCCCCTCTTCCCTGCCCGGAAGCTGGAGAAATATTGTCCTAAACCAACTACCTCAAGGCTGTGCACTTGGAGGAGGCACAGCAGCAGCAATTTGATCTCCTGGTACTTTTTATTATTACTTTTTAATTTTTTAAAATATAGTTTTATTGTTTTCATAGAGGAAGGGAGAAAAAGAAATAGAAACAGCAATGATAAAAGAGAATCATCAATTGGCTGCCTTCTGCATGCCCCAAACTGGGGATCGAGCATGTGCCCTGACTGTGAATCAAACCATGTGACCTCCTGGTTCATAGGTCAATGCTTATCCACTGAGCCAGGCTGGTGGGGCTCCTGGTACTTTTTGAATACTAGATACATAGGATAAACCCTCCTCTGCCACTTCACAACCCCCAAGGTTAGCGGCAGTTACCAAGTTCACCTTTCTATCCTCTTCCTGCCTTACAATTCATCACTGAAGACTCAAAAAGCAATCTTTGAAATATTTTGCTTCATGCTCTCTCAAAGAATTGTTCGCATTTATAACATTTCATCCCAATTTTAGAAGTGTATTTATTTTATCAGGAAATAAGGATATTAAATACTGTGTAAGATGGAATAAAATTGACTGTAATTGGAATATTTTATACTTTAATAAAATGGGTTTAAGTACCTTATTGAATAATGCACAGCCAATATTAAAAAAAAAATTATGTAACTTTCTTATCCTGGGGTTTTCTCTATCTTGAGATATTTGGTCATTTAGACAAAAATTCAGTTAGGTTTCAAAGAATCAGGTTCAGTTACTCCTAATGCATGAGTCCTTTTGAATTCAGAACATCCCAACACTCTTAACATTTACATGTAAAATGTAAGAAAAAGCAGGAAGACCATTAAGTTTAAGTGATATCTATTAATCACTAAAGAAGTTTCTGCACACCGATATAGTTCATCTTTTTGTTTTACAACTAAGGTAAGGGCTATGTCTTTCTTCTGTGCAGCGGAAGTGCTGATGGGACCATGAGCATTCTTTTGCACAGCTTTAGAAAGAGACTGCGTAGAAATGAAGGATCTGGAAATTGTGGTTCTCGAAATGGATTCCTGTAAACTATCTTTGTTGGGTACTGCTGGTAGAGTCTCTATGTACCTATCAGCCTTACTTCCGAAGATCGATTATCTCAATAAAAATCCCAAGATCCTTAACCTGGCAGCCAAGGCTTTCCTTGATCTGGCTCTGCTGAGCCATTCAACACCATCATCAATCCCTTCTCAATTTCATTTTTCCTCCAGAAACCAAGTGTTTTGAGAGTCTGCACACCCTGTGCTATTTCACAAAGCCATCTCTTTGATTTCATCTTTCACGGAATGGGTAGGATATATCTGTTGGGGTTGCCGAAGGAGGAATGCAGGAGGCCAAAGTGGTGAGGGATTATAAATTTATTAGGTCATCTGGATACCAGATGGGCTGAGCCCCAAAATGGCGCCAGCACCCAAAAACGGGAAGTCAGAGGTTTAAAAAGACTCTAGGTGGGCTTTTCCTGGGTGGAGAATTCTCTGGGTGGTCCGGATCCTGGACAGGTCCAGAGGAGGAAAGATAATGGTCTCAGCGAGTGGAATGTGGTTTTAGCAAGTGGAATGTGGTCTAAGTGAAAGGGGATGTTCCTTGTGAAGTGATCTAAAGGTATCCATTCAATTATTTGATCAGACCTAACAGTATCTTTATATGCATCATATTAACATTAATATGTAATTCTACTGAGTGCAGTGTTCAATCCAATTTACATGATAATTACTGAAATCCTATGCTTGGTGGGGGTAGGTTCACTTCTGACTTTATTCTAAACTATCTAGGCTTTTTTGGCATATTTTAAGCCCATGCTAAGTCCTACATTCATCAAGAGCCACAAACTATTAGACATCAAATTGATTAGCTCTTGAAAATAACAACTGCTGAATTCTATGCTTGCCAGACATTACTCAAAGTTAAGACTGAAAGGGCACAATATTCATCAATACTGCCCATGCGGCACTGTATGCCATATCTTAATGGCTGTCTCACTGTTTTAAGTGATAGTGGCACCCTTTTTCCCTCAAGTGCACAAGTAAATGCTGTCCATTATTTTTGTCCATTGCAGCTGGCTCTCAACTTGGGGAATGGACTGTCTTTTCTCCACAAGGTGGAGCTAGTGATGAGCCTGAGGGATGGAGTGCCTTGACCTCTCAGGGAAAGATGATGGTTCATTTCCTCACTGCAGTTTAAATTTTATTTCAGTCCTAAAAGTCTTATTTTAGGCAAATTTTAAATAGTTGGAATGTGGTGAAACACATAGATTTACCATCCTAATAAAAGAGTAATATGCAAATTGACCATCACTCCAACACACAAGATGGCTGCCCCCATGTGGTCAAAGATCCTGCCCCCAGGTGGACACAAGATGGCTGCCACAAGATGGCCAGCAGGAGAGGGCAGTTGGGGGTGATCAAGCCTGCAGGGGAGGTCAGTTAGGGGTGACCAGGCCTGCAGGGGAGGGCAGTTAGGGGCAATCAGGTTGGCAGGGGAGCAGTTAGGCATCAATCAGGCTGGCAGGGGAGTGGTTAGGGGGTGATTAGGCTGGCAGGCAGAAGTGGTTAGGGGCAATCAGGAAGGCAGGCAGGCGAGCAGTTGGGAGCCAGAAGTCCTGGATTGTGAGAGGAATGTCCGACTGCCCGTTTAGGCCCAATTCTACCGGGATCGGGCCTAAATGGGCAGTCGGACATCCCTCGAGGGGTCCCAGATTGGAGAGGGTGCAGGCTGGGCTGAAGGACACACACTCCCCGCCCCGTGCATGAATTTCGTGCACTGGGCCTCTAGTATACACATACACACACATCTATCTCTTTATCTATATACTAGAGGCCCAGTTCATGCAATTTGTGCACGGTGTGTGTGTGTGTGTGTGTGTGTGTGTGTGTGTGTGTGTCCCTCAACCCAGCCTGAACCCTCTCCAATCAAGGACCCATCAAGGGATGCCCGATTGCCCATTTAGGCCCAATCCCGGGCAGTCGGACATCCCTCTAACAACCCAGGACTGCTGGCTCCCAACTGCTCTCCTGCCTGCCTGCCTGATTGCCCCTAACCACTTCTGCCTGCCAGCCTGATTAATGCCTAACTGCTCCCCTGCCAGCCTGATTGCCCCTAAGTGCCCTCCCTGCCAGCCTGGTTCCACCCAACTGCCCACCCCTGATGGCTTGATTGCCCCTAACTTCCCTCCCCTGCCAGCCTGGTCACCCCTAACTGCCCTCCCCTGCAGGCCTGGTCCCCCCAATTGCCCTCCTCTGCCAGCCTGGTCGCCACTAACTGCTCTCCCCTCCTGGCCTGGTTCTCCCCAACTGCCCTCCCCAGCCGGCAGGTCACCCCCAACTGCCCTCCTCTGCAGGCCTGATTGCCCCCAACTGCCCTCCCCTGCAGGCCTGGTCACACCCTACTGCCCTCCCCTGCCAGCCTGCCCCCCCCTCAACTGCCCTCCCCTGCCAGCCCGATTGCCCCTAACTGCCCTCCCCTGCAGGCCTGGTCACCCCTAACTGCCCTACCCTGCTGGCCTGGTCACCCCCAACTGCCTTCCCCTGCAGGACTGGTTGCCCCCAACTGCCCTCCCCTGCAGGCCTGGTCCCCCCCCCAATTGCCCTCCTCTGCCAGCCTGGTCGCCCCTAACTGCTCTCCCCTGCTGAACTGATCACCCTCACTGCCCTCCCCTGCAGGCCTGGTCACACCCAACTGCCCTCCCCTGCCAGCCATCTTGTGGTGGCCATCTTGTGTCCACATTGGGGCGGCCATCTTGTGTGTTGGAGTGATGGTCAATTTGCATATTACTCTTTTATTAGATAGGATACTGGCATCATTGAAGAAAAAAAAAAGTATAGTTATAGCCCTGACTGGTTTGGCTCAGTGGATAGAGCGTCAGCCTGTGGACTGAAGGGTCCCGGGTTCGATTCCGGTCAAGGGCATGTACCTGGGTTGCGGGCACATCCCCAGTGGGGGGTGTGCAGGAGGCAGCTGATCGATGTTTCTCTCTCATCGATGTTTCTAACTATCTATCCTCTCCCTTTCCTCTCTGTAAGAAATCAATAAAATATACTAAAAAAAAAAAAAAAGTATAGTTATGTTAGTTGACTCATTCAAAAATAATTATGACCTAGTGCCACAAAACTTGCACACATGACCATTTCTTTGAAAAATATAAGCAATATTCTTGCATGTTCACATTAATAAGAATTGAAAAGCATTCATATTCTTTTTCTCCTGCAAGGGGATATCAATCAGTCTACAAATCCAATGCTCATGCAGTACAAGTTATAATTATCCTATATAATAAAAGGCTAATATGCAAATAGACTGAATGGTGGAACGACCGGTTGCTATGATGCACATTGGTCACTAGGGGGCAGACACTCAATGCAGGAGCTACCACCTGGTGGTCAGTGTACTCCCACAGGGGGAGTGCCGCTCAACCAGAAGCCCTGAGCCCGACTCATGGCTGGCAAGCACAGTAGCAGTGGTGGGAGCCTTTCCCACCTCTGTGACAGCACTAAGGATGTTTGGCTGCTCCCTGTGGGGAGCGGGCCTAAGTTGTCAGTCAGACATCCCCCAAGGGCTTCCGGACTGCAAGAGGGTGCAGGCCAGGCTGAGGGAACCCCCAAGTGCACGAATTTTGTGCACTGGGCCTCTAGTAGACTATAAAGATGGGATAAGAAAAATACCATATGAATATCTCAAGATGATCATATAGTTTTTCTCTTTTGATCCCCATGGCCATAATGTGACAGATTAACTGTTATATAAAATGAAAACATGAATGTCAGGCTAAATATCATTTTGACTATTACCCTCACACTACCAAAGTTCCAGTCTCCTGAAGGTAATAGGTGTATTAGTTTGGTGTATCCCCCTTCAGATATGCGTATTTTAATGCATTCCCATACATATGTTTGTACTGTCATAAAATAATATTATTGTGTAATTTTTTATTGACATAGTATTTTAGTACATGCATGAAATCTTCCCCTTACAATATAACTAATACCAACTGGTCTCTCTCCTTCTTTAAAACTGGACATATAAAATATCACTGTGTCACTATGTTACAGTTAATTAAACTATTTCACAATTACGGGTATTTTTTAAAACTTTCACTATTACTATCCATGATGCAGTTTAGGTTCTTTTATATCTTCTGTATCTTCTATACGCATGTGGAAGTAGCAATCCAAAAATTGAATTGCTGGCTTGTAGGCCACTGGCATTCTTAACACTATTATTTATTTTAAAAGATCCTGCCAAATCTCCTCTACCCACCTCAAGTTGTGGAATAAGTTTGCTCTTATTAGCAGAGGCAAAAATACAGGCCTATCTAAACTCTCCAACTTTAATTTGTTTTTTTGTTGTTTTTTATTTGCATTTACCTAGATGCTACTAAAGGTAGTCTTTTAATTCCTTAGGTTCTCAGCTATTTTTACATCTTTTCCTTCAAAGTGTCTATTCACAGAAATTATCCTTTGTTTCTATTCGCTATCATGTATTTTCTTGATTTGGGGCATGTCATTCTGTATTCTGAAGCGTAATTTTTTAGAGTATTTATGTTTTTAATATATTTTTCTTGTATATTGCCTACCTTTACTCTGTTTGTCTTTTGTCTTATGGAAGTTTAAAATTTTCAATGTGGTGAATTTATAACTCCTTTAATTTCTGATGTTTGCTTTATATGTTTTCTGTACAAACGCCTTTTCTCCAATAGTCATAAATAGTCTTTAATATTTTCTCACATTTTAATATATATTTATAGTTATGAACTATGTGTTTTGCTCAATCAACTTCCTTGTCTATTTCTGTACATTACCACACTGACTAAATTTATAAAACAAATATTTTGGGATGTGATAAGGTGATTCCTCTCTTTCTTTGTTAATACCGTAATCTCATAATCACCTTTGTTAGTATAATACATTAACAAAATCATCAGCATTTTGTATTACTTTGTCAATTTCTATGAATAATACTTTGGAATTGATTAAGAGCAAAGTGATACATTTATTTTCCATCTTCCCCTTCAAGACCACATTTCTATCTAATTTAGTTTCTTTTTAAAATTTCCTTTATTAAGTTGTAAAAAGTAATACTTTCAACAATAAAGATTTAATTTTTAAAGAAGTCATGCATATGACCAATGGACACAGACAATAGGGGGTGGGGGCATGTGCTGGGGGTGGGAGTGGGCAGGGAGAGGTTAATGGTGTAAAAAGGAGACATATGTAAAACTTTCAACAATAAAGAATTAAAAAAAAAAAGTTGGACTTTTTTTTTTTATCATGTTTGTATTTATTCCTAGGTACTTCACTGTTGTGTTACCTGGTAAAAGGATTTGTTTGTTTGTTTTTCTGTTAGTTTTGTGATTGGTAGTTTCAGTTAAGAAATAGTATTACTTTCTATGATTTAATTTTTATTTAGTTCTCTTGGTGATTCTTTGTTGATTTGCTTGGATTTCTTAGGCAGACAATTATATCATCTGAAATAAAAATAGTTTTGTCTTTTTATTTTATTTATTTATTTTGGTGTTTAAAGCCATATCAGTTTTGTATCTGATTCAATTGGCTGGAAACTCCAGTATTACCTTGAATGGTTATGGTGGTAAATTCAGTTTCTTATTTCTTATAGTCATAAAATTATTTAGTTTATACTAATTACCAAGATGTTCCCTATTAAGAATACCACCCTTATCCCACAATTTCTAAGATATTTTGGATTTAGTTCATCTTCCTATTTATAGCTTCAGCTGTGACTTATTGGGCAGGTACTGGGATCACATTCTCCTCTTTGATTTATTAATATAGAGAATTACATTCTTATATGTCTAAGCAGAATGTATATATGCATGCAGGGAATGCATACATATATGCACAAAATATATAATATCTGCTATTAAAACATGTTTTTATTACTAAGGATAAATCCTACTTTGCTACTATGAATACACTTTTACCATTTGATTGGTTGTTTTATTTAGGGGACATTCTTGCAGTTTTGTTTTATTTGCCATCCTAACTTTGCCTGGCTGCAGGGTTCACAGTGTTACTGGTATATGGAGGAGCTCCACGCAGTAGGGATGGAATTATAAAATGGTTCAGGGGCAATTATCATGCAGAGCCCATAACTGACTCTTAATAGCATAAAGTCTCTTATTGTTTGTTTAGCGCAGCTTCATAACAAAGCTACACTTCATTGTTGGATGCAAAGGCAGGGGAGAGAGGGAAGTGGCCCTTTTTGCTCCCTCTTTTCCTGGCTTTATCATCTTCCTCTACTTGTCCTCTATTTTTAGTCCTTCTCAGGTCAGGCCTAGGGGTAGAGGGAAAGAACACAGTCTTATGAGGCTCATTCGCTCATTTTTATCTGCTATGGGACCATCTGTGTGATAGATGTTGGAGTTCCAGCTTTTTCTCTGTTGTAGGGCTTTCGTTGACTCTTGGCAATGCCCAGGATTCAGGAAGTCACAGTGATGTCAACTAATGCAGGAGACCCCTTGTTCTGGCTGCTTCCTGTAAACTGATAGTCCCCCTGGCTTCCTGTACATGTTCTTCCACTTGTCTGTATCTTACTCCCCTGGATTACCCTCTTGAAAGGAATCCATTTCAGAGGAAGGCTTGGCTTTTATTTTTGGGTTCATTTAACCCACAGAAAACTCACGAGTCCTTGCCCAACTAATTTCTGGAAGCAGGTTCCAGTCTCCTGAGTGCTCCAACCTGCAGTCTGTCCACATCAGGCTTCTGAATGTTTATCTGAAGCTCTTCTCGGCTGGGAAAGGGGTGGGCATCCACAGTATACTCTCAAGTCTCTGCAAAGGCGTTCTGACTAAGGAGCCCATCTGATCAATCTCTTCACGTGCAGATTTAAGCCTTTTGGTTGAGCGATGGGCTGAAACACCTAAGAGTGTTCACATTCTCTCTCCACTAGAGGCCCAATGCGCGAAATTCATGCAAGAGCAGGCCTTCCTTCCCCCGGCTGCCTGCACCAGCTTCCCTCCAGCACCCAGGACCCGGGCTTCCCTTGCAGAGGGAGGCCCCCCACCTACCACAGCCCATAGGTCAGTGGCCTGGGCCTCCCTCTTTGGGGCGATTGTGGAGCCCGCCCAATAAATCGCCCTGCTAGCCGGTGGCTTGGGCCTCCCTCTGCGGGGCAATCATGGGGCGATGGCTGGGCCCCTGACCAATCACATCACACCTGCCTTGGCTGGCCTGGCACCAGTGGGTGTCATAGCATGGTCCCAGATGGTCGTCCGGATGGTCGTTCTCCTGTTCGGCTGTTCGATCGATTTGCATATTATGCTTTTATTATGTAGGATGTTCTGCAGTGATAGTTGACAGCTATTGTTCTCAGCTTCATAGTCTCTATGGAAGTCCCAACACTGCAGTAAAATTGTCTTTACATATGCCTTGCAGAAGGACTTGGAGAGCTTCCCACCTATTTTCTAAGTTCTAAACATCTTTTATAAGGTAGGAGTTATCTGTTCCTGAGAGCTTGATGCCACTTACTCTCGAAACATCTGTGTCTGTTTAATTTTAAGAGGTAGATATTTTATTATGGTTTAATGGGCCCCATCATTTTTTTTTGTTAGTTTGTTTTTTTATCTATTTAGGTTTTATATTTGAAGACAATTTTGTGAATTTATAGCAGAGGGCTATAAATGTTTTTATAAATTGTATTTGCCTGGGTAAAACCTTTTCTTGTTTTTCTAAAAAAAAATTCTATTTCCAATTGAACTTATTTAAACCAAAAAAATTATATAGAACTTAGTATATGTGTGTACATGTATACATATACACATATATAAATATATATTAAATATGTTAATTTTTAGATAATCACGTATTCAGCTACTTAATGATTATTGATCTCTAAGTGTATTGCATGATAGCCATTGAACATGGCTAGCATAATAAGTAACTTCAAAGTATTATTTTGTTCTTCATCGTGGTTTAGTAATGATCATTTTTGTGTGTTTCATTTGCTTAAAAATTATTTAATATGTTTTACGGGGTAAGAATTTTGTTACTCATTTATGAGATAGGGCTTTTGTGTTTTAGTATTTAAATCTTTTCTAATCTTTATTTTTTGCTGAATTGTTCTGTATATTCTGAGACTGTGTATTTAATTATCCTGTAATGACTGTTCACTATTGCTTCTTTCATTTCTCTTCTTACTCCTGGGTTCATATTTTGTCTTGCCAGAATGAATTCTCTAATAACATTTTTCTTATTGTGGTGAAATATATACTGAGTGGCCAGATTATTATCATCTCTGAATGCATAATAACCTGGCCACTCAGTATATATATGAGGCCCGGTGCATGAATTCGTGCATGGGTGGGGTCTGGCCAGCCTGGCCAGGGGAGGGGACATGGGCGGTTGGCCGGCCTGCCTGCTGGTCCAACTCCTGGATGAAAGGACAATTTGCATATTAGCCTTTTATTATTTAGGATATACACTGAGTGGCCAGATTATTATGCATTCAGAGATCATAATAATCTGGCCACTCACTGTATATAACATAAATGACATTTTAAGCCTTTTTAATGGCATGATTTGGTGGCATTAATTGAATTTACAATGTTGTGCAACCACAACCATTCATTATCTATCGCTAATAACATTTTTAGGTAAAATCTGTGAGGGGTAACTTTCAGAATCCTTGCATGTCTGAAATGTCTTAATGTTACCAAGTTTACAATTGCTATGGATAGATTTTATTTATTTACTTATTTATTTATTTACTAAGGATAGGTTTTAAATTATTTGCCTTCAAATATTTGATTTGATTGCTCTATTGACTTCATACTGAGAATATTGTGGATGAGAATTTGTCTTAGCTCAAGTTGCCATAACAAAATATAGGTAGGGTGACCTAAACAACATAATTTTATTTCACAATTCAGGAATCTGGACATCTGAGATGAGTCAGCCTATAGGCAGTGATGCTATTGACTAGAAATGAGGGCACTCACTGACCTATACTATTCGTGGCAAGCACCCGCAGACATTTTCCCAATGTTGTGCCAATGTTGTGGCTGGATCAGCCCTTTTGGTGTTTATTATTATTGCAATATGAACCTCACAACAGTCATCAGGGTACTTTGAAAAATAAAAGAGGTTTATTACAGACAGGTCCTGGAGGCTACTTGGCAGGTCCAGCACCACACAGTGAGGTTGTGGGTAGAGTGAGAGAGAGTGAGTGGACCTGTGGTTCTGCCTTTATTGGGTTTGAGGGTGGAGTGCCTAGGGTCTCATGGGTTTACTTTTCATTGGTGAAGTTAAAATATTGCAGTGAGAATTAAAGATCCTAAGGGGAAAAGCAGGGCCCTACCAAAGGTAAGTTATCTAGTCAAGCAGGGCTTTCTGAAAGGGGAACTTCATGGGTGGGGCATCCAGGCACTAGTTGCATAGTGGGCAATGTATTTATTAAAGTGAGATGGGTATCTTTGAAATGGATGGCTCTGCAATCAAAAGGGTAAATTCAGACACTTAATTATAATAAGAAAGCTAATTATCAGCATTTACACTGCATATCCTTATAGGGATACAAATCCCATCATGGGGCCCCACCCTTGATGATTTCATATAAACTTAACTATCACCCAAAGGCTTCGTCTCTAGGGCTTCAACATGGATTGTAGGGGGGCACAAACATTTAGTCCATAACAGCGATGAGATAGCTAACTCTTATTCACTTGTAGAGATTTTCCCCCCTACTCCTCTTCTTGTGACAGTGAGGAATTGTAACCTCACCCCACCATTCCTTTGACATTGTTTCTTAGTGCTTACTCTGGCTAATATGTAGCTTATAGATAAATAGCATGTTTGCATAAGAAACCTAGAAACTAACTTCAGAAGATACAGAATCCAATCTTTAGTCACCCCAGTTCTGGGAGATTTGCTGACCTTCAACCATAGAACTAAGATGATCTAGATAGAATCAGGGTGACAAAGACCAGGATGATGTACATCTAGCTATCACTTGACCAGTTTCCAGATCCTTATCTGAATGAACTGTGCTGGTTGAGGAGAGGATATATCCAACAAAATAATGGAAGACAACTTCTCAAACTGATGGCAGACATGAGTTGCCCTGCAACTGGAACCCAAGTATGGCTGTCTGCTGCCACAAAACCAAACTTAAGAGACAGCGGCTGGTGAAAAAGGAAAGTGGTTTATTCAAGTGCCAGTTGCCTGAGGAGATGGGGGACTCTTGTCACAAAGCCATCTCAACATCTCAGTGCAGGCAGAAGTTTTTATAAGGAGAGAGAGGGAAAACACACACACACACACACACACACACACACACACACAACACAAATAAATTAAGGGGAGGGGATTAAAAAGTCCTCAACATGAAAACCAGCACAGTCTAGTCCAATAAGTATCTCAAAACTGGTCAAGTGATGGTTTGGTATGCCTCATGCTAGTCTTCATCACACTGGTTCTATTTCATCCTCGTTCTATGGTGGAAGGTCAGCAAACCTCCCAGAACTGGGATGACTAAAGGTCAGAGTCTGTATCTTCTGAAGTTCCTAGGATTCTTCTACAAAAATGCTATTTATCTACAAGCTACATATTAGTGAGAGTCCGTACTTAGAGAAACAATGTCAAAGGGATGGTGGGGTGGGTTACAATTCCCCAGTTACACTATGCTATATTTTCACTGTTTGTAATGTTTACTTACTTACTTAAATGTTCTTACATTTACTAGTATTGAGGTGTTTTTTTGTTTGTTTGTTTTACTTTTCAGAGTGTGATTCTTCCTAAAATGGTTGGCAATCCTTGGTTATATGCTCATCTTTTATCTGAAGTTCCCTGTCCCATCAAATACCAAATCTCTCTCCTTGCTCAGAGGAGATTTGAGAGTAAGGGTATAGGTGTAGGGCTGCTCATTTTTTGGTACTTAAAGTCTTTAGAAAAAAAAGTTCTGTATAGAATGTGACTGTTGGCAAGTTTTACCTGCTCATCTGCTGGGTATGAGGGCTCCTCTTTTTTACTGGCAATCACCAGCCACTCAGTGCACTGTCCTGCTTCCCCAGCTACTATCCACATTGGAGGTACACACACAACTATCATGTCTAAGGAGACCAAGATGACATCAGTGTGTATTGAGAGGTGTTTTAAGGGTGTGAATCTACCTTCTAAGCAGTCCCAAGTATTCACCCTATAAGTTACACCTGGACTTACTTTTATAACTGGCATCCATCTTTTAGAATAGAACTTCATTCTTTTCTGGTACTATTTTGCAGCAATACTTTCTTAAGTACATTTGAGATGAGGTTTTCTTATTTAGCTCTGACCCTGCCTGCCTTATGCCTTTAGGGATTTTCTAAACTTTTCTCATCCTCAAGGATTTCTCTTGTTGTTTTTCCAAGGTGATTACTGATTTTGTTTAAAGCCACTACTTCATTGGATCTAGGAACTTCAGAGATGATGGGGGAAATTGCAGTTCATGCTCTGTCAAACATTATATTCAAGCCCTTGTGAGCCAGTAAAATTTTGCTAACGTTAGCCATATATCCAAGATTATATAATCAGTCTTCAGTAATCAATGTTTAGTATTTTAGTGTACTATAAACATCATACATCTTTGTTGTATCAGAATTATGGGAATAAACACTGGATAATAACAATAAAAACTGGATGTTAATGCACTATAAAATTCTACAAATTCTAGAGCCTTCATGATTTCTGGTTTGCTATTTTATTTCTTCCTGAGAGGCAATTCGAAGAAAAATCTAAGCTACAAGTGAACTTTATACTCTTTAATAAAAATCTGCAGAGAGTTTATTTTAGAAAATTAAGCAAAGAAGTGAATAGTATTAATTCTGGACCAACAAAATCTATTGCTTTTCCAAATTAATATTAAAAAATAAAATAGAATAGAATGAAAGGAAAATTAATCACATTATTTTGAGGATCCTCCATCATCACTTCTATACTTTGATTCCAGAGTTAGCTATGCTGTAAATATGTATTTCTTACATTGCCAGTTAAGTAACAATAATGAAAAGCTTGCCAACAATCAGGAACTTCAGAAATTAAGACACAAAGAAAAAAACACACAGCCTTTGACTGAGGTAAAAACAAAGCAAAGCAAAACAAAACAAAACAAACAAAACAAAAACACCCACAATTGCTGTGATTTTGAGATACACAACAACCAAAAGAATAAGATGAGTCTTCTGACCACAACTTATTTATATTTCTCTTGCATGCAAGATGTCCCAACCCCATACACACACACACACATTAGATAGGGAGTGGTTGGCTCTGACCTTTCAGAGCTTCAAGGTTGACCAGCCTTCCAAGGTTCCTTGTCCACACCTTTCTAATTAGTGAGACAATGATCGGTTTCTGGCAGAACTGTAATTAAAAGCAACTCTTTTATTATTCTAGCAGAATATGAAGGTCAAGGCTTGGCACACAGGGCAGAGAGAATGGTTTTTCTCTTCCCTGCAATGTCTGGGACCTCTACTGGGAAGACACATAGGTTGGGGTCATTTAACCAATATGAAGGCTCCTGTGTCCACCTGCTTGGGGGCTGGGATGGGTGAGCCGGAAGTGTAGGCTCAGCTGGGGCAGCTGACAGGAGCCCCTGGGTGTCACCTCTCCATCTGGGTTGGCTTCTTCACAACAAATTGGCTGTATGATAGTCAGGTGTCCTCCATGGAAACCCAGGGCTCCAAGTATGAGTGCTTTGGTGACATCCTACCTTTCAGTGCCCAACCTAAGACGACTCACTGCACATCTTCTGATCCAGATGCAAGGGAAGGGGGCATAGCCTCACCTCTGAGTGAGAACAGTTTCAAAGTATTGGAGAGTCCTATTTTTAAAAGGCTGAAGAAAGGGTTGTGGTGGGGACCATTTTTATTGCAGAGGATTCTGTTACTACCTCCTTGAGATGCCTTCTGCAATATAATGAGACATTATAACATGTCTAAATGTGCCAAGATTGGCTTTCAGGTTCTTCACCTGGAGACAACTTCATCACCAGAAGCAATTTGTCTGGAATATTAGAGGTCTTTTGCTTTGGTGCCTTTTCCCTGGTCTATCACAGCTATTACTGTGTACTCTGGAAGCAAGTCCCCAGACTGGGGAGACATGGAAAACTGCTCAGGTCACCTGAAAGCACCAGGCATTTCAGCAGTAGCTACCAAGAAGTACATTGGCTAGTGGAATAATCTGTCTCAATCCCTTATTTAATCTCCAAATAGTCTCCTCAAGGAGGTAGGAGAAATCCCATTGTTCCCATTTTGCATTGGATGTCTGCCGCGCTGGTAAATGCAGGGCAAAGTTTGAGCAAAAGAGACCTTTGGATTGTTGCCCTGTAGGCACCTGGCTTTTGGAACATGGATAATTAAAATCTAAAAGTGCCTTACGTATGTTTTAAATGTGAATATAGTTACTTATTATAGTAATTAAATATCATAACCCGGACATTTTTGTGGTAATTAAAGGCCAATAGGTACTAAGAGGATCTTCTCTCTTTAATTGGAATTTCCAGCATTCATGCCTAGCCTCCTTCCATGCCTTCATCTGTAATAGAAATCTGGGTACCTAGTCCCAGTATGCCCTGAAATACAGTGTAACTAATTTAGACCTATTCTTTCCTAGTTAGACCACTTATCTAACTTGCTCAGTTGGCTGCATGTTGCCTCCTGGTACATAGAGACTCAGACAACCTGAGTTCCTCTGGCTTCTATGAATGAGCAAAGATCAGAATAATAAATATTGAAGGACTTTCAAAATTGATAAATAAAAAGACACAGTTATTTGCCCAAAGCCCATGAAGGGCAATCTTCTTATGAGATTTATTAGTTTATTTTCAGCATGAAAAAGAGTTACCATAGAAACCCATTATGACGATACATATTCTCATTTTCTGCGGAAACGTAGATTAGAGTCACCTTGAAAAGTTGAACCTCAGGCTTTTGTAAGAGCTGTGCACATTTCATTTTCCATACTCTGGTGCAACATATTTAAAGTAAATGTATGTATCTCCCTTTTGTTTTGTGTGATTTCAATAAAATAAGATAATAAAATGCTACTGCAAAAATAATATATCAGATTATTCAGGGTGAGAGGCATATTATAAAAAATATGTCATGAGATATATCAGAGATGTATCATGGTATAATATATCATTAATCCTAAGGGTGGGAGATTTTACAAATCTCACTTTAGCTACGTTAACTCTCTTAGGAGACACAAGTTACCCCCATATTTCAATGCATTTAATTGAAAAAATAGCATCAATATTATACTTTTAATAAGCCTCATATTTAAATATACATAATTTTATAAACATTGCTGTTGTTAGGATATAAAACAATAAAAATGAGTAAACTCGAAGAGCTCCATACATTAAAACTTGAGGAGAGCAAGTATATTAGAAAAGATGCAGTTGGTACAAATCCTTATAAAATTAGAAATATCTGAATGCTTAACCTTTTTAAGAAGTCTAAGCAGCAAGCGGACAGTTCCAGAGGTCATCAATCGTGGCTGTTTCTCAAAGGTGATCCCAGTTTTTACTCTGATACCATCCAGCCGGTCCTTGTCTGGGTTACTCCTGTGAGTGATTCTGGGAAAAGACTGTTCCGTGTGCCTGAGAAATAGATTGCTTTGAGGTTTCAGTGAAAACGAAGTGCCAAGAATTGAGTTTTCGTCCCAGTGCCAAACACTGGGGAGGCAGGACAGACAAACTCACATCTCAGTTTTCTCTCTGTGGTGACCACAAGCCTAACCTCGCACACGGATGGTATTTCTGAAAATCATGTTGCGACAGGAAAACCTGACAACCTCCATCCTCATGCTGTACACAGGCTTTGTACTCATTTGTTTAGCAGTCTGTGGTTTCTCCCAACTTAGAAACAAATCTATGTGCTCTATTCCTCCTCTTAAGTTTTCTGAAGGGAGTTTTATTCCTGTGTCGGGCCTCAATGTGTATTTCTTTCATCCTTTAGCATTACCCACAGTAACATTTTAAAAGAAATGCTTTGAAACGAACTGATAATACAAAGTTCAAGGGGACCTAACTGCCTTCCCAATAGATACATCTACAATTTTGCTTCTCTCTAAACGTAGAACCCTGGCTTATAGACAGAGTTAACCTTGAGGAGTCCCAAATCATTTTATAGCCCCAATTAAATGTTCCTTTCCCATTGTCAGCAGACTGTGCTTTTATGCTCTGCACACAAGACATTAGAAATAAAACTCAGAGAGAACAGAGTACATAGTTTATCAGCTCTTACTGGTCAACCATTTTCTAAAATCCATCCTTCAAATGACTCACCACTGTAAACATTCACCTCAAACTCTTATTTCATTGTAAACATTTATAATAGAAAGAAAATCTGAAGAGCCTACTTAGTGGGAAATTTAGAGTTATATATCTGAAAACGTAAAATAATAATTGTTTCCTAAATGTATAGACATGTAACTGTGGATAAAGAAATGAATCGGATTGAAAGGTCCCAGGTTCGATTCCGGTCAAGGGCATGTACCTTGGTTGTGGGCACATCCCCAGTGGGAGGTGTGTGGGAGGCAGCTGATCGATGTTTCTAGCTCTCTATCCCTCTTCCTTCCTCTCTGTGAAATATCAATAAAATATATTAAAATAAAAAAAATTAAAAAAAAGAAATGAATCGGGAAGATAATTAAGCATATTTTAATGCACAGAATCTATTGCAAAGAGTAGTAAATTATAAAAGGACTGGAAAGAAGATAGATTCAGCCTCAAATCAAGATAAACAACTTGAGGATTAAGACTCAAAATTGTGATCAGGACTAGAGATAACAACATGGGTGGGGACCAGGATTTCCACCCCTCTGAATGTATTGAAGAGGAAGAAAAGTAGTTCTCAAGAGAGGGGATTGGACCTAAAGACAAAATTTGGAGGAAAAGCTGGAAAAAGTTTTCTGCTTAATACAGTCCACAGCTCTGACCTAGAGAAGCTTCTGATTGAAGGAGGTGGTAGAAAGAAGCTAGAACTTGGAGAATGAAGTCTTCACTGAGACCTTCCACCAGTCAGGGTTCTCCAGAGAATAGAACCAATAGGAGCAAAGAGATTTTGAAGAATTGATATATATATATATATATATATATATATATATATATATACTTTGCCTAATGTTTCTGAGGTTCACTAATATTGTTGCATAATAGATCAGTAGCTTCTTCCCTTTCATTCTGGGTAGTATTCATTGTATGAATATCCAAACTTTGTTTATTTAGTCTCCTGTTAGTGGATATTTGGGTATTTGGGTTGTTTCCAGTTTGGGGCTAATATGAAAAAGCTGCTAGGAACATGTTTAACTTTATAAGAAATTTCCAGACCAACTTTCAGAGTGTATATATATATATATATATATATATATATATATATATATACTGTAAATATTGGTTGTGAGAGAAAGAGATATCAATCAAAGATGACTTCAAAGTTTTAGCTATTACTAAGTGGAAATATGAATTTTCCATTTAGGCAGGGAAGATTTGGAGTTTAGTTTTCAAAAGGTTAACTTGTAATTCTTAAAAGACACCTGAGTAGAAGTCTGAAAAAGGCAGTGGCATATATGATGTGTCTATTGTTCAAAGGAGAGGTCAGGGCTAGAGTTCCAGAGCCATCATCACAGAGATTTACAAATGAATTTATTAAAAAAACAAATGCATTTATTAAAAAATGAATTCTACCCTAGCTGGTTTGAATCAGTGATTAGAAGGGTCCCGGGTTCAATTCCAGTCAAGGGCACTTACCTTGGTTGCAGGCTCGATTCCTAGCCCTGGTCAGGGGCCATGGGGGAAGAAACCAATGGGTGTGTTTTTCTCAAATCAATATATCTCTCTCTTTATCTCTCCTCCTCCCTACCACTCTCTCTAAAAGTCAATGAAAAAAAATATCCTCAGGTGAAAATTAAAAAAGAGTTCCAAGCTCTAGTATATACACAAGGGCTATATCAGTAAAACACAAACAAAACAAAACAAAACAAAAATCCCTGCTTTTACAGAACATATATTATTGGAGTCCTAGAAAACTAAATGAAATGAGAAAACTTAAAAAGAGTGTACAGACAAGGGTTTCAAGGACAGAGCCCTGAGACAATCCACTGATGAGAGGTTTGGGAGATGAGAAAAAAATAGCCAAGGGTCTAAAAGAAGAAATGTCCTGAAATACAATAGAAAATGTGGGAATGCTTTGTGCTCTAAAGCCAAGTACGGTCAGTGGTATTTTGGGCCTATTTCTTTTTCTTTTTCTTTTTAAATATATTTTTAATGATTTCAGAGAGGAAGAGAGAGGGAGAGGGAGATAGAAACATCAATGATGAGAGAGAATCATTGAGCGGCTGCCTCCTCTATGTCCCCTACTGGACCCGCAACCCGGGCATGTTACCCTTTACTGGAATTGAACCCGGGTCCCTTTAGTCCGCAGGGTGATGTTCTATCCACTGAGCCAAACTAGCTAGAGCTTATTGGCCTATTTCAAAAAATCTCCTGGTATTCCTGTCTTTTCCCATGAAACTTTGAAGTCATTCTGACTGAAAGAGTGAAATATATTTTTCCATGTCTTGGATTTCTTTTGGCCAGCAGAATAAGTGGGAAAGTTAGTGGGCCATTCCCAGGTTTTCTGAGGATTTGCATGTTTCTACTTGCACTCTGTTACATCTGCCTTTGCCAGGAGAACACATTTCAAATGGCCTGCTTGTCCCAGGATGAGAGAGATGTGAAGTCGAGCTTCCCACCTCCAGCTTCAAATGATCTCTGTGTCTCTGTGTCCTTGCCTCTTCTTATATGAATGTCAGTCATTGGATGCAGGGCCCACTCTAAATCCAGTGAGATATCATCATGAAATCATTAAATTCATTACATCTGTAAGGACCTTATTTCCAAAGAAGGTCACATACATAGAAATCCGGAGTTAGGATTGGGCCATCTCTTTTTAGAGGACACATGTCGGTCTACTATACAGTGTGTTTATGTCCATTTAGACATACGTTTATTTTTCCAAATAAAGGAACTATGTTTATTCACATTTCAGTATCAAATGTCCAGTGGAAACACTTGTTAAAAAATAATCTAAAGTATTTTATTCAAGGACATAGCAACTTTTTTCTAAGTAACAGCTTATATTGTAACTAGAGGCCCGATGCACGAAGATTCGTGCAGGAATGGGCCTTCCTTCTCCTGGCTGCCAGCACCGCCTTCACTCTGGCTGGAGCCACCTTTTTGCTCTGGCCCGGAGCCGCCTTTCTGCCTTCCCAGGCTGCCCAGAGGCCCGGAGCATCCAGAGGTGGTGCAGAATGCCCCCAGCCGCTCAGTACCTGTGTATGCAAATTATCCCGCCCTCTTTGTTGAGTTAATTTGCATACTCACTCCTGATTGGCTGGTGGGCGTTGCAAAGGTATGGTCAATTAGCATGTTGCTCTTTTATTAGTGTGGATAATCAGGAATTTATCATTATTATGGATTTACTACTTAAATCTACTACCTTAAAATAACTTATATGGTATTTTTTTCTTTCTTACCCTCAATACTTTGAAGTGCACATTAAAAAAAAATCTTTGTCAAAGTCAGATATGATCTTCAATATGAATGGGAACAACAAGTCAAAATAATCATCTAAAATTTCTAATAATTATTTGCCCTTTTATCCTAACAGTAATCATCAGTCCATCTAGCAAAGAACCTACCATCATGGTGTCTTTTTCATTTAACCTTCCTTTGTCCTCAAGCATATTGCTTGGTGTGCTCTGTTAATTTATTTCCTCTCTCTTATGAAAAGTTCTGTTTCTTTTCAGAAAAGAGAATAATGAGTTTTCTATAACATGCAGTTCCTGTTGTTAGGTAATTATTCTGTCTGGAAAAATATATTGTAATAGATTTCTCACAAAAGAGCCAGTCCACACAGGCATTTTACTATGGAAATCACCAGTCTCAGGAAAATGGGAGAATTTAAAGCCGAAATGAATATTCTCTATCTACCTTAGTCCTCTGCTGCCATTCAGAAGTCTAGCCCATAAAATCAGTTAAGGGAAAATGGAACAAAGCTATATGATGAAAAGTTTTTAATCTATCACAAGTGAAACAAAAGTAGTGGTCAAATTAATAAATTACAGCTTTTCTTATAATGCTGTAATTACATAATTTCACTATATCTTTTTGTCTAAGAGGATTCTATTTATATGATGAGTTAGCTGAAAATATATATTATCCAGCATAAAATAAAGCAAATGTAATAATATAAAAGTATTATTTTTCTATTTCATAAAAAAATTTGTTTCCAATTCAGTTAAATATCTACTAAATTCTAAACCTGTAAATCCTTCCTAAAATAATGATACCTATATGTTTCCTCTCATTTGTATACCCATTTACTTGATAGATTGTGTGAAAGTTATTTTTCACAGAGAAATAAAAGTTAAAAAGTAGAGATAAAATTGGCCAGGTTCTAACTGTTTTAAAATCTAATATTATGGGTAATAGGTTTCAATTTGTAATTTGATATACATAAAAAATGGTTAATAGTAAATCAATATTCCAAATTGATTTATTTAAAAAAATTATGTTAAAATAATTGCAATCCTAGCTGGTATGGCTCAGTAAGTTGTGCATCATCTCAGGCACTGATAGGTTGACAATTTCATTCCTGGTCTGGGCACAACCCCCAGTTGTGGGCTTAATCCCCAATAGGGAGCATTCAGAGGGCAGCCAATGGATGTTTCACTCCCATATGGATGTTTCTCTC
>NC_137770.1:16790043-17040043 GCF_963455305.1 Plecotus auritus
TATGCAAATTAACCCGCCATATTTGGTGGGTTAATTTGCATACTCACTTCTGATTGGCTGGTGGGCATCGCAAAGGTATGGTCAATTAGCATGTTACTCTTTTATTAGGTAGAGGATATCAAACATTTTCCTATTAAATGACATTTAGCTTTTTAAGAAACTGCCAAATAATTTTGCCATTTTACATTACCACCAGTAGTGTATGAGAGTAACATTATCACCAGCAGTTGATATTATATATATATATATATATATATATATATATATATATATATACACACATATATATATATGTGTGTGTGTACATCTGTGTGTGTGTATATATACATATATATATATATATGTAATTTTAGCTATTTAATGTGTTCATAGGGATATCTCATTGTGTCCTTCATTTTTATTTTTATAATGGACAATGATGCAGGACATATTTTCATGTGCTTATTTGAAATCTTATATATTATCTATGATAATGTGTCTTTCTTGTATCCTTGTCAATTTAGTTATTGTTGAGTTTACAGAGTTTTTACATATTCTGGATTGAAGAACTTTGTTAGATATGTGATCTGTAAATATTTCCTCCCAGTTTGTATCCCATATTTTATTCCTGTTAAGAAAGTTGTTTGCACAAAAATAAGTTGTTAATTTTCAGTGTATTTCTACATGCAGATACTGGGCTTAGAATATGTGTATTTTAATTATTGAATTTGTGTGTATGTGTTTGTGCATGTATGTACAAACTTTTTAAAAACACATTAAGGAAATAGAGATAACTTAGAAAAACTGAAGAACATTGTTAGGATTTTGAAATGTTTTGAAAAAGTACTCTTTCTTTAATGTACAGCATGCTTTCAAGGGAACTTAGCACATTGGCTAATACTCTGTAGCAATATCTTTGATGTATGCATGTGGCATTTGCCCTTTAATTACTGACTTTTTCAGCTAACTGGTTTTAGGTATTAAAAACATTTATACCATTTTTTCTCTAAAATAAAAGGCAATTTTCTTCTGAGAAATTATTTTAAGACATTGCACCATATACCTAATTATAACATAAATCAGCACTGTTTAATTTATGCAGTGTCACCCAACAGAAAAAATGTTTTTGAGGACTGAGTGAGCAATATAAAAAGCTACGTTTAAAGGCAACATCATCAAACACATTTTAACTTTAGTTAGGATTTTTTAGCAAGAACTCCCAACTAAATCATGCTTTACCTAAAGACCTGAAATTTTGTGAGGCACTATTATATTTAAAGAAGGGCAATTGGGGAAAAAAAAAATGCCAAAATGGTTATTGAAGTAAAGGTGTAGAATGTAGTTGATTACATCATGTCCTATTTACAGAAACAAGACATTTCAAGAGCAATCAATAGATTCAGAGAAATGAAATCATTGTGTCTAGATTCATAGTATGGATTAAACAATGGCAAAATTTTCTCATTTTCTATGCAATTACTTAATTTTATAAATTAAAAATAAACTTGTAAAACAACACATAATTACATTGTTGATAATTAATGGGAATTGTTTGAATTTCGTTTACAGTTGTTTTCTTCTCCAAGGTTATTTAATTTTAGACACAGGAATGTCTAAAATTTAGATCTCAGAGATCTATATTAAACCAAAAACAGAAACATTGCTTATGAGGACTGAAGACTTCTGTTCTATTAAAACGAGAGGCCCAGTGCATGAAATTCGTGCATTGGGGTGGGGGGGTGTCCCTCAGCCCAGCCTGCACCCTCTCAGAGTCTGGGACCCCTCATTCTGTACCGCCCACCCTCTTGCTGCTCCTTACTGCTTGGCTTGCTGCTCCTTAGTGCTGCCGTGGAGGCGGGAGAGGCTCCTGCCACTGCCGCTGCACTTGCCAGCCATGAGCCTGGCTTCTGGCTGAGCAGCACTCCCCTTAGCGGAACATACTGACCACCAGGGGCAGCTCCTGTGTTGAGCATCTGCCCCCTGGTGGTCAGTGCGCATCATAGCGACTGGTAGTTCTGGATGTTTCGCTGTAATGGTCGCTTAGGCTTGTATTATATAGACTATAGGCCCGGTGCATGAAAATTCATGCACTGGAGGGGGGGTCCCTCAGCCTGGCCTGCCCCCTCCTCAGGGGCAGGTGACCTGGTGATCAGGGGAGGGCAACACCCCCATCACACCTCTGCTGCTGCCAATGCCGGCAGCGCAAGCCTCAGCTGGCCCTGGTTACCTGAGCCTGGGCAGCTGGACAGCCGACATCCAAGGCTTGCCTATGCCTTGGACTGGCCCTGGGCGGCTGGGGGGCTGCGGGGACTGGGCACTGCCATCTTGTGGCTGTGGGTGCCACCATCTTTGAGGGTGTGGCAGTCAATTAGCATATTCCCTCCTTATTGGCTGTGGGTGCCACCATCTTTGAGAGGGCGTGACAGTCAATTAGCATATTCTCTCTTTATTAGATGGGATGATTGGTCAATCCAAGATAAGGAAATGGTACAATGTCTAAGTAATCAGCACATCATCTGGACAAATTAGTTTCCCTGTGCCTCAGTTCAATCATCCTAAATAAGAGGAGAATAGCAATGCATTCCCTTTGGTTCGTTGTGAGGATCTCATATGTTAGCATGTGTAAAGCATGTGGAAAAATGCCTGGCATGAAGAAGTGCTACATAAAAATGAATGGCTATAATTATTATTTCAAATCATATTAATGCAGCAGATTTATTCACCAGAATGTTTCATAGATCTGGCCTAACTTCCATGCCTTTTCTATTAGGGGAATCATAGCATTGTTGCCATCCATTGCATTAAAGTGTCACCACAGAAAACAAGTTAGGAGCAGCCCTAAATATATCATTTTTACTGGAAATATAGATCAGAACATTATGTAAAGCATATGATTGCCTAACCACTAAGCTGCACACCTAAAAACAGTACAAAATAAAACTGAAAGGGGAAAAAAAGGAATTACTGTAGCTTGTGAGGACAGAAAATAGCTAAGGCCTCTTTCAAATGCTAGAATGAGGCAAAGCAACGGGAGGAGCCCCAGCTAGAAAGAGAGATAAAAGACTTAGTTATTTTTATTGTTGTCTGTCCCTATCCCAGGTGATCAGGACTCGTGAGGTGGAGGAAAGGGATGTGCAGCATGGAAGACTGGCGCCAGATCTGCGCTACAGTCAGCTCCTCAGGGAGTGTCCTGGCTTTGTGTGCAAACACTCACTCCCACTCTTCACAGCAGCCACTTCTGCTGCTGGGGACTCTAAATCAGTGCTAAGGAAACACTCCCACCTCCACTGCAGGGATCTTCCCCATGCTGCAGGGCTTCCTCAGCTCTCTTTAATCTGTGAATATTCTCTCTTGCATCTCCTGGTTTCCAGAAACCCAGTAAATGCCTCTGATTGCCAGTGAGCCTGCCATTCCCACACCTGCTCAAAGCAATGGAGTGCCCCTCAAGGTTGCACATTAGAACGCAGTAGACATTTCATTGAAACTAGTATGACAGTACGTGGGCACATTTTTCTCTCTCTAACCAGAGCCTGCAAATATTATTTTCCCTGATATTCTTATATCTAAATCCTATAAGACTATTTTACTAGTATTCAAAAAGCATTTACTGACTTCCTATATGATACACACAAGCAACTAAATCACTAAATTCAATGTGATACACACTGAATTATAGAGGTTGAGGTTATAGAGGTTGAGAGGTTGAGAAAATAGTGTTCAAGGTTGATTTCTTGGGAAGAGAAGATGCTTCAACTGGATTTATCAGACAGATGAGGTAATGATGAAGTAAATGGGGATAAGGGGGCTATATGTGCAAAGCTAGTGAGGTGTGAAATATTGTACAGTGTTATGGAAGTAGTAATAACATACCGAAGTGTTAAGTTCTGTCTTTAGTATTTGGCAAGAATCTGCTGCTCAATGTTGTCTGTAGGCTTTGGACCAAGAAACTGTCAAATAGCCACATCAATGTCATTTCTGTCATACCTGAACTTGTGCATCATTAATAATGCTGTGATTGCATTTCTAAGATCATAATAATCAGCCCCAAAACATCAGTAATACAATCAAAACAACACTCTTGGGTTTAGAGTTAATATCTGAATAGTCACGTTCCAATATATATTAGCATTTTGGATATAATTAGGAGTAAAATCTCTTTAGGAATAATTTTGCCCAAATGATTATCAGTTGAACTATAAATGAGTGTTTATCATTGCAAAAGTGAAGTGTCCAACGATGGAATATTGTCAATTAACTACAAAAGTAGTTAGATAGATTGACTGAAAAATACCAAGAAGTTACCCCAAGCACAATAACTTTGGAAGAAAAACATATCCTTTTTGAGTGAGCTATGTTTAAATAATTTTAACTTGTAGTAAGATTGATGCAGATGAGTCTGCATCAAAATTCTGTTCTTCATATAAGTGTTTATTGTTTTAGCATTTGTGCCACTAAACATAACCTTTAAATGTTTAGTCATTTAAAACCAGTGACTTCAATAATTTTTAAGAAAATAAATTGAGAATTGAAAATTCTTCTAATCTGGAGAGGATGAATTAACACTCTATCAACACTGTCATCTAAATTTCTTACAAAAAGAACTCTAATATCATATACACCACTTAAGAGAAATCATATTTTATCCAGATTTTATGAAGCCTTGAAGCATAAAGAATATAAACAAGCATTAGAAAATGGAAAAGAGAGGAGAAACAGATAACTTATCTATAAAAGAGAGGAGAAAAAGAGAATTCACCTAAGACAGTGTTAAAAAGTCATCACAAATAGGTGGTAGTGTTCCAGTTGCAATTAAAGTTTATTTCTTGCTCATGTACTGATTCACAGAGGGAGTTCTTAGCAGACAGCTCACTCCCATGTAGTGATTTAGTTACCCAGACTTTCCACTTTTCAGCTTCCCTGTCCCTCTAAAGCAGTGGTTCTCAACCTTTCTAATGCCTCGACCCTTTAATACAGTTCCTCATGTTATGGTGACCCCCAACCATAAAATTATTTTCGTTGCTACTTCATAACTGTAATTTTGCTACTGTTAATGAATATTTTTTTAAAATATATTTTATTGATTTTTTACAGAGAGGAAGGGAGAGGGAGAGAGAGTTAGAAACATCGATGAGAGAGAAACATCAATCAGCTGCCTACTGCACACCCCCTACTGGGGATGTGCCCGCAACCAAGGTACATGCCCTTGACCGGAATCAAACCTGGGACCTTTCAGTCCACAGGCTGACGCTCTATCCACTGAGCCAAACCAGTTAGGGCGAGTATATTAATGTAAATATCTGTGTTTTCTGATGGTGTTAGGCTCTACAGCAGCAGTTCTCAACCTGTGGGTCGCGACCCACAGGTTGAAAACCGCTAGCAGAGTCACCTAAGACCATCAGAAAACACAGATATTTACATTAAGATTCATTAACAGTAACAAAATTACAGTTATGAAGTAGCAGAACTAGGAATGGGATCAGCTGGCACCTTGATCTTGAATTTCACAGCCTTAAGAATTGCGAAAAATAAATTTTTGTTGTTTAAGCCACCCAGTTGACAGTATTTTGCTATGGGAGGAGCTGACCAAGACAGAAATTGGTACTGAGAAGTGGGATGCTGCTGTGACCAATATCTATAAATGTGAAGCAGCTTTAAAACTTGGTATTGGGCCGAAACCGGTTTGGCTCAGTGGATGGAGCGTCGGCCTGCAGACTGGAAGGCCCCGGGTTCGGTTCCGGTCAAGGGCGTGTACCTTGGTTGCGGGCACGTCCTCAGTGGGGGGTGTGCAGGAGGCAGCTGATCGATGTTTCTGGCTCTCTATCCCTCTCCCTTCCTCTCTGTGAAATATCAATAAAATATATTTAAAAAACAAACAAACTTGGTATTGGGTAGACACTGGAAGAGTTTTGAAGTGCAGGCTGGAAAAATATGATATTGCTGTGAAGGGAATTTTAAAGGGAATTCTGTTGAAAACTCAGAATGAAAAGAGGAGAGCTCTGGAGAAAGCTTTAAGTTTTTTTGTGTTTTTTTTTTTTGGGGGGGTGGGGGTGGGGGGATACCTAATATAAAGAATCATGCAAAGAATCTTGGTATAAATAAGGATGGTTAAGGCCATTCTGTTGTCTCACACAGAAATGAGAAACGTTATTTAACTGGAAACAGGTTAAAGGTAATCTTTGTTATAAAATGGCAAGAACTTGGCTGAAGTATGTTTGTGCAGGTGTTTTTTAAAGGTGAAACTGGTGAGCAATAAAATTGGATATTTAGTTGAGATTTCATTTTTTTCTTTCTTTTGAATTTAGTGGGGTGAATAAAATTATGTAGGTTTGAGGTGTACAATTCTATAACACATCATCTGTATATTGAATTGCGTGTTCACCACCTCAAGTCAAGTCTCCTTCCATCACCATTTATCCCTCCTTTACCCTTTTATATCTCCTCCCATAGTTGACATTTCTAAACAAAGTGTTGAAGGAGTGGCTTAGTTCTACCTGGCTGCTTATAGTAAAATGCAAGAAGAGAGAAATGAATTGAACAAGCAATTGGTAAGAAAAAAGAAACCAGGACTTAAAGATGTGGACAATTCTCAGCCTATCCATGTTACAAATAATGAGAAAGCACATTCTGAAGAGAACAGTAAGACTATGGCCCAGCAACCATGGGCATAAACCACTGACTTAATCAGCCACCCCAGAAGGAAAACTATCATTTTGAACTGAAGGAGAAGAAGATAGGATGGAATAAAAAGGAAGGTTTTCAGACTTAGAATTTACAGGGCAGGATTATAAAGCCATCTGGTTGCAAACTTGCACTATTCTTCAAGAAAAGTGAAAAATGGCTCAAAGGCAATTCAGAAGTCATTAGGACCGCCACGTAGGTTTCAGTAAGTCAACAGAAGCTGTGGGAGTTGGGATGCTTGGAGCCATTAGTGTATGATTCCCCACACAGGAGCCCTGACAACATGTCCCCCACCCAAGAGCCTCTGATGGACAGGGGTACTCAGAAGTAATGCCCCAGAGAGCCATAAAGGTGACATTGCCACTTCAGAAGGCCTAGGAGGCATAATGTGGAGCTAAAGAGGACTATTCTCAAGTTTAAGACCTAACGGGATTTGTCTTGCTTTGATTTGGATTGCCACTCTTTCTCTCTACTTCTCCCTTTTATAATGAAATTTCCGTACTATGTTTGCCCACTATTGTATTTTATAAGCTCATACATATTTGGTTTTACAGGTTTATAGCTGGAGAGGAATTTTGCTTCAGAGCGAGTCCTGCCTTGAGTCTCACCCAATATCTTATTTAGATGATATTTAGATGAGACTTTGAACTGTAGACTTTAAAAGTTAAATCTAGAATGAGTTAAGATTTTGAGGACTATTAGGATAAAATTAATTTATTTCACATGTGAGAATACAAAATTTAGTGGGTCTGAGGCAGAATGTTATCGACTGGACATTTGTGCCCCACCCCACCCCCAAAAAACCACATGTTAACATTAACACCTAAGGGATACTATTAGACTGTGGAGCCATTGGAGATAATTCAATATAGATGAGGTCACGAGGGTGGTGTCCCTGGGATAGAATTAGTGTCCTTATAAGAAGAGAAAGAGGGCTCAGTCCCTCTGCCATCCTATATAATAAAAGGCTAATATGTAAATAGACTGAATGGCAGAACAACCGAACAACCAGTCTCTATGATGTGCACTGACTACCAGGGGGCGTGTGCAGAACATGGCGGGCGTCAGCCACAGTAGAATGGTGGACAGGTGAGCAGGGGTGCCAGACCAAGGCAGGGTGCCAGTCACTGTCATCCGGGTGAGCCTCTGGTGGTTACTGAAAATTCTTTGTTCCTGAATGCTGCGGTCCTGCCCAGTGCTCACACCTGCTGCCGCTGTCTGCCCCACTTGCATCTGCTGCTGGTGCTGGAGGCGCTGCTTGCACCCGCTACTGGTGCCCAGTGCCAGCCCCAATCGCTCGGCACCATCAGAGGATGAAAGCAGCGCCTGCCCTCCCTGATTGCCCCTCAGAGCTTCTCCACCTCCCCCTGCTACTGAGGGGCAATCAGGGCCTGGAGCCGCCTCTCGCACCTGCTGTTGGCGATGGTCCTGCTCACACCTGCTGCCAGCACCAGAGGCACTGTTCGTACCCACTGCTGGCACCTGCTGAGGGCACGGAGCTATTGGGGCCAGCACCAGCAGCGGATGGGAGTGGGGCCCGCGTCTGTCAGTGTGTGGGAGCAGTGGCAGTGGGAGTAGGGCTGCCAGCAGACTGGACCGGGGGCTGTGGTGGGAGGGGCCGGGCAGGGGCATGGAGGATGGGCGAGACGCAGCCTCACAGGCCACAGTTCCTTTCAAGGTGAACGAATTTATGCACTGGGCCCCTAGTGTGAAAATAAAATGAGAAGGCAGCTATCTGAAAACCAGGAAGAAGGTTTTCACCAGAAACTGAATCAGCCAGCACCTTGATCTTGGACTTCCCAGTCTCCAGATCTGTCAGAAATAAATTCCTGTTGTTTAAGCTGCCCAGTCTATAGTGCTTGTTATAGCAGCTGGAGCTGACTACAACAAATGAATTCAACTTCCTTCATGATTTATTGAGAGATAACTGACTATTGGATTTCCTAGAGCCAACAAGAGAGTGATTCAAATGGATGGGGTATTTTTACAATGAAAAATCAATACAAAAGTGTCATGGAATTGTTACTGGCTGTGAATGATTTAGTGATCACTAGCACACAATGTTTTGTGCATATCCTTCAGTTAAATGTTCAGGAAATATTTATAGAACAGCTTATATGTAACAGAATTAATGACCAAAGTGCAAAGTTGAGTGACTACTTTCAGCATATTTTTTCTATATTAAAGAACTATATGACATTCAGGATAGACTGGATCATGCTTGTTCTATTCCAACACTGGCTTTTTAGAAAAAAAAAAATGGAGAACAAATTTGTCATTGTTGTTGAAGAGGATTCTTGAATGTAAATTGTAAATTGTATTTCCTGCTCCTGATATTATTTACTGCTAATGGTTAATTGAAGATCAAGTAGTTTCTTTCAAGTAACCAGGACTGATTTAATTTCAGAGTGTAAGCATATTTTCTTTGAATTCTATTGTAAAGCTGCTGCTATCAATCCATTGCAAAGATATTGTAATAAGTGTACATGGTCTGAATGCTGGCAGGTGAACCTTAATGTATTGCTTTGTTATCTTAAAATCAACTACCTCCACTGCCATACTTCTGACCCTATGATATCAGGACAATTTCCCCTTAAATTTCTGTAGAAATCTTTGGAATTAATTTTTAAAAATGAATAAAACAGAATGTTGAATGAAGACAATTATATTAGATATGTACCTGAAAATTATTAAAAATCACTTTGTTACACAGTGTGTTAAGCTTCATTTTAGGAGCATATCAATGAAAGGTCAGAAACTCACCAGTCATGTCTTCTAGTCTAGAAGAGGGATAAAGCCATCTATACCTTACTTAGTCATCTCAGAGGGAAAGACAGTGTACTAACTAGGCCACAACAATCATTAGTACCCAATGATGAGGAAGTCAAAATAAAATCTGACTCTTGCTCCAACCTCAAAGGGAAATGAGAGACTATAGGAATAATCCACCAGCAGCTGAGAGTGCTAAGAAATTATTGTTCTTACAGGATAATGTGAAACATTTTAATTTATCTACTTAACATTTTGATACAACTGCTATAATTAATACTGATGAAATTGCAGGTTCATTTTGGTAAATTATAAATTAATTTTATCTATGATGCTGATATTTGGCTTCTGCCTTGGTTTATTCTGAATATTGATGTTAATACTTAGCCTTTCATAATAGGCTAAAGTGCATATTGGTTGTGCTTCTCTTTACAAAGGAGTGTCTGATTAAAGAAAAAATACTATTATGACAGTATACAGAAGCTAAAATGCAGAGAGTTTCGTAGGTCTTAAAAGGGTTTGGAAGGAATCTTCTGCATAATGGTGAAGCTAAATAAAGAGTTTAATGTTAGAAGAGAAGCAAGAATAGATATACCTTTGGAAAAATCTATTCACATTCATTCTTTTGGTAGTAATAAAGATATATTTGAACTGTGTTGCTTGGAACTGGAGTACTTTTTAAAGGACCCCTCCCACCCCCAAATTCTAAATTTTTGATCAAAATTCTATGACAGAACACAATAATTCAAAAGTTTTTATGTCAAAGCTCAAAAATATTGTGTACTATTGAATTCTAGATATATAATATTACTCTAGATTTGTAGTTTTCTAATCAATGCCATGAACATCTGTGGTTCAACTAGATGTTTGAAGGCAGAAATGGATTCAGGAAATTGTCTCCCTGACAAGAGTTCCATTTCAAGATGCATATCCTATATAATAAAAAGCTAATATGCAAATTGACCTAACTGCGAACGACTGGTCGCTATGACGTGCACTGACCACCAGGGGGCAGATGCTCAACGCAGGAGCTGCCCCCTGGTGGTCAGTATGCTCCCACAAGGGGAGTTGCTCAGCCAGAAGCCAGGCTCACAGCTGGCAGCACAGCGGCAGTGGCAGGAGCCACTCTTGCCTCAGTGACAGCGTTAAGGATGTCCAACTGCTGGCTTAGGCCAGCTCCCCATGGGAAGCAGGCCTAAGTTGTCAGTTGGACATCCCCCGAGGGCTTCCAGACTATGGAAAGGCACAGGCTGGCTATCTCCAAGTCCATCCATAGCCTCACAAAATTTCCTGTCATTATTCTATTCTCTTGGAAGTGTGCCCTGGGTCTTCCCTCCCTCATCTGCTGAGCTTTTCTGCATTCACACCTCTGTCTATTTCCTTGGCTGTAAGATGTTTCAAAGAGTGGTAGACCCCCCTACTGCCTCTAACTAGGGGATTTACTGCAATAATGTTAATTGTTTGGAATTAACAAAAGTAGAATTACTTTTCTAGTCTGCTTATTTGATGTAATAGAATGTTTATATAATAAAAGGTTTATTTTTGTGTATATATAGACAAAATTGGGAATATTCCCTCCAAATCTGGTATTTCCTCAAATGTAATCAGAAAGTATTAGTTTGACAACACTGTGCATGAACAGTTATATTTCTGAGTACTATTTAGTTACAGTAAAATCATATTATACTTTTTTATAGTAGACAAGTTTGGGTTCAGTTGAAATGTAAAAGTAGGGATTCAGTTGTGAGTTGAAAATACTAATAATAATATCCCCAAATGTAACATACTTTACCCCCCAAAATATATGATATGCACAAGAAACTTATAAAATAGTTTTTATAAATATTAACTCTAATATTTTATAATATTAGCTTAATATGATCTAATATCCAATGTTTGCCAATCTGATAAAAGCCAAAAATAGAATAGTAGAACTGGTAGTAATCCATGTTGGATTTAGAAATGAGTTTAAATATTCCTTGTAACCTTGAGATTTAAATAAATTTTTTATAATACATCCCTGTTGAAAAGAGTCCATGTCTCTGAATCAAGATATCAGAGCAGACATATGGCCTCAGTTGCCAAAAAGTGACAGAGTTTTGGACATTCCACATGTCTGAATGATGGCCTCATCCAACTTCACAACATCTGCTTTTGGTAAAGGTCTTGTACTCTTGTAGTACATGGCAGATGTTTCATATTCTGGTCAAAACAGAATTATCTGTAATTCTGATGTAAATTATATTCAGGAGTTCAACCCTATTGCATATGTAATCACTATGAGATTATTTATTCAGAAGTAATACATTTCTATGTGCTAGTCTTCAAAATCCCTGGTCTCAGTGATGGTAGCATTTCACAAGTAAATGGATAATCACAATACTGTGTGACAATAGACATAACAGACCTATATACAAGTTACCAAGGGAGAAGTGAGAAGGGGTTCCCAGCCTAGATTTGAAGTTTCTATAAGTAATTTCTGAAAAAGATAATTTAAAATCAAGAAACACAACCAAAAATAGACTCACAGAAGCTCAACAAGGGACCTTTGGCAACATCTGTTTCAACCTCCTTTTATAGACGAGAGAATGTTGATGTGTAAAAAGATAATATAATAACTTAATGAAGAGGTTGATTATAGAACTAAGAACTTTATTACTGACTTAACCTTCCTTGAACCTTTATGTACTTAGCGGCCAGTTATGTGAAGTTGCTCTGCCCAAGCTTAATTTCTAGATTGGTAACTGCAGATTGTGTTGAATGTTTCAAACATCAACAGTCGAGTAAGTGTGGGATGATGTCATACAGAAATGGCTGGGGCCTACTCTGTAGTTGGTGGGTGCTACTTAAAGGAACTGATGAACACATAGCATTGTCTGTACTTCAGAAAGGATTTACTACCACACTGGTGTTGAGAAGTTTTAAGTACCAATTCTGCTATAAACCAAGAGGGCAAAAAGCAAAAGGACTTTCAGACAGAATAATAGGGCTTCCCCATAGTCAGATAGAAACTCCTAATGGAAGACTTTGCTGAAATGCAGAAAACTGTGTCCAGGGTGGGGAATCACTCTATGTGCAGAAAAGAAGAAAGCTTTTGCAGAAGGACATAGCGATGTTGCAGAGGAAAATTGTGGTCTTGCTCTATAAAATTTGCCTTATGTTTCTTGGCAGAGGACATTATGAACAGGGAAGAAAGAAAGACACCAAGAATAAAAGAAAGAAGGCAAGAACAGCATTGAAAGGGTCTAACACAATTGACCCCTGAAGCAGAAGTGATCATTGAAGCAAATGAAAGATGCTTCCAGCTTATCAGAAATATCCAGGCTATCAATATTATAAGACTGAGTGTTCACAGGTAGCAGTTTCCAAACCCTGACTTAATATTTACTAACCAGGAAATTTCACGCATGGCAGGATTGCGTCAAGCTTCAAGGATAATCTGCAAATTGTTAGATGAGTTGCAATTACTTCTAAATAATTTCTCACCAATTCGAATTCTCAGATTGGAATAAACACACTTTTAAATAAGGTCATCTGAATTCACAAATTAAATAAACTACTATCAAAGTATTGTTTCACTGACATCTTGGGGTTGGGAAAATATGGCCAATGGAATATATAAATAACTTGAATTTGTCATAAACATACTTTGTTTTTCTTCCATCCATATCGTGGAGGAAATGTTAATCCTGGTGGTTATATCAAGAAATATATCCAAGTAAGCATGCTGAAAGTTTCTTACATGATTCATGATCTGATAGGGCACCTACAGGTTTCCCACAAGAACCTGCACCTAAGAAATACAGCATTGCTGCTAGGAAGTGAAGGGAAACATTTTAGGTGACCCCAAAATATGTCACTTTGGCATGTGGATTATTTTGAGCTCAAGGCAATCAAGACACAGAAGGCTCAAAAGAGATGTTTACCTTTCCCTTAAATACCTAAAAAAAAAATAGATAGGAGGCTTGGCTCAGAGAAAGAGAGCTATTACCAGAGATAACTATTATCTGAATTATCTACCAATATGGCAAGGCAAACATCTAATTACCAAACATCTTCTCTTATTGTCCTGTCCAGTGCCCTCCTCCCCTTGGAAGCTCCAGTCTGCTATCCCATCCCTTACCTCAGGATGGCATATAAGCCCTAACTGCCCAACTTGCCCTTGGGTTTCGTATTTTTATGGGGCTCCCATAAATACGTGATTTAAATTTCACCTCCTATTGATCTGTTTTATGTCCATTTGATTATTAGACCAGCCAAGGAACCCAGAAGGTAGAAGGAAAATGTTCCATCCCTACAGGAGCTCAGTTACTAAAGTAATAGAATTGAGAATTCTGAAGAGATATCATTGAGTGCATTAATATATTCAGAGAAAAGAAGGTCTCAATCAGAAAACAGGGAGCCTGCAAGCATCATTTGTAGAGGCCAATCTCAGTAAATCCATTATGGCACAATTCAAAGGTTCTTCTAGAAAGAAAACCTTCATCAACGTATTTATGGTGCTATTGGTAAACCATTTCTGGAGAGAGGAAGGCCACCTCAAACTAATTCTGTTAACATAAGAACACATTCTTTTCACGGTAGGAAATTCTAACAGGATTGACATCAGAACAAGAGGCATTTAAAGGATTCGCATAAGAATGGTACTAAACAAAATATAGTCTCATCTATAGAAATTCCTACTGTGAAAAGAAAAGGTTACCTTTGCTTAAAAAGTACAGCTCTATGTGGCAGCCATCATATGCAATAAATTATGACTTGGCTGTGTGAATTTATAGGTTTGTGTTTCTATGAGAAAAGAGTTGGTTCTCAATTTGTTGACATATTAAGTTTCTGAGCATGAAAATCTGGGCACCAGGTCTTGCCTGAAGTACATCCCCTAAGGTAGGTAAGGTGGCATCTTCCAAAAATCTCCAGATCAAACTAATTTCTCATGATACCATTCGTATCACCCTCATCTTTATGGGAAATACATTACAGGTGTTTAGTTATTATTCAGTCTCTTGGTTTTAAAGCTTCTTAATAAGCTGTTTTCCCCAAACCTCTAACTCAAAACTCCCTAGCTCCTTACTTACCAATCTGCACTGGGCTGTCTAAAAGCATCTCTAAATTAATCAGTTTAGAACATAAATCTTGATTTTTCTCTCCAAAGGTTCCAATGGCCTGTCTCTCCTATACTCTTCCCCATTGAGGTAAATGCCACCCTTTCATTTACTTGCTGAAGCCTAAAAGCTGAGAGTCTATCCTTGATTTCTCCCTGACCCCTAAGCCAAACCATCACAGAAGTGTATCAACTCCTCATCCCAAATATTGATCAAATGTATCTATTTACTCCACTGCCACCCAATCAGCTCTCACTTTTTATCCTGAATCTACTAACTGACCCATTAGTCTTCCATTCCCCCTCTGTTGTAGACTGAATGTTTATGTCCCTGCCCCCAAATTCATAGGTTGAAATTCTAACCTCCAATGCAGTGGTACTGAGGTAAAGCTTTTGGGAGGTGTTTTGAGTTTCTCTCAAATGATTTAGTATTATATTTAATAAAATGTTCAACATACAGTGGGTTCTAAACACCATATTTCAGAGATCACTTCATTTTTCAAGATTTAAGCTCTGACAAGAAAAATAGTTTCTCAATGGCTCTAAAAAGGACCTATTAGAGGATGCCATTTATGCCCAAATTACATCAGTGCCTTCATCCTAAACACAAGAATGGGATTTGTCCCGGAGAAGATTAAAACATAGCAAAGAATATGCTTGTTCCTTTGTGTCTGTGACAAAAACTAAGAGAAACCCTAACACCAAAATCCACTCTAGGCATCATCAATTCTAATTTTGCTGTGTTTCTCTTTGGTGATCCAAACTACAATGCGTAATTAAATGATTCCCCCCGCCCCCTGCTCTTGGCAATCCACTTCTATTTTCTTCATCTGAAAATGTACCATGTCAGAACCTGCATTAATTAAGCCCATTTTAAAAGCCTGGCTGCAAATAAAAACTGAGAAGAATTGGCTCCAGCAAAATAATCCCTCAGTCACAGGTTAGCCTCACTAGCAGATCCCATGGTTTTGCACCCTGCAAATATTCTCCATGGTTTTCAGTTTGATGTGATATTTGTTGTTATTGGTAATCCTCACCTGAGGATATTTTCCCATTGATTTTTAGAGGGAGTGGAAGGGACAGGGAGAGACAGAGAAACATCGATGTGAGAGAGACATATCAATCGGTTGCCTCCTCCACCACCCCGCACTCCAGGGATCAAGCCTGCAACTGAGGTATGTGCCCCTGACCTGAATCAAACCCGGGACCCTTCAATCTGAGGGCTGACGCTTTATCCACTGAGCCCACTGGCTAGGGCTGGTCTGATATTTTGATTTCTAGATTAGATAATTGTCTGCATGTCCACTGTTTTATGGTTAATCAAAGGTCTTCATTTTGAGTCATGGAGGCTATGAGTGGCTCAGCTTTTGGAGAACCCCTTGCCCACTGAACTGGATTCAAAACAGAGTTGGGAGAGTACAGTGCACAAAGGAGGTTAAATACACCTGACTGTATCGGGTGGGAATGTTTTGTCTACATGATGTCAAAACAACCGGGGCAAAGGAGAGGCCAGAATAACCTTCATTTGGTTCCCTCCCTTCTTGTGCTATAAGAATGTATTATCTCCTTGCCCCCTCTCCAAACCCACCCCTGTTCAGTTGAGATCTCATAAAGTTGTAAATGGCAATTCATTATAGCAGAACTAAGAGGCATTTCTATGAATGATTCATTTTATCCTCCCCAGGTTGTTTTTAAAGAAAATTAATTGCAGCTTCAAAAAATGTTCAGATAATAAATGTTTCTGTTTATGCAAGTGTGTGGTATCACTTATAAAAAACCAGCACCACATACTTTCAGATCATCTCCTAAGTTTGCTCAAGTTATATTTTCCTCTTTATTAACAGACTAGAGGCCCAGTGCATGAAATTCGTGTTGCGGGGGGGGGGTGGTCCCCTCAGCCCAGCCTGCACCCTCTCCAATCTGGCACCGCTCAGGGGATGTCCGACTGCTGGTTTTTAGGATCAGGCCTAAACCGGCAGTCAGACATCCCTCTCACAATCTGGGACCACTGGCTCCTAACTGCTCACCTGCCTGCCTGCCTGCCTGCCTGATCGCCCCTAACTGCCCCTGCTGGCCTGGTCGCACCCAACTGCCCTCCCCTGCTGGCCTGATCGCCCCTAACTGCCTCTGCCTCAGCTCCCACCACCATGGCTTTGTCTGGAAGGAAGTCGGATGTATGGAAGAAGGCCGGTCAACCCTGTCTAATTAGCATATTAACCTTTTAGTAGTATAGATAGATTATATAGGATAGAATTGCTTAAATGAGCAGGGGGAAGCCTTTTTCAGCAGGAGGAGATGCTCTTGGCAGACAAAAATACATAATCCCTATATCTGGACTGATAGCCAGCCATATGTACCATACTACCAAACCAGTGATGAAAAAATTGAACTGCTTTCTTACACCTTACACCAAACAGCTGTTGCCCTTAAAACCCCTCCTCAGCCCCCACCTTAGGTTCTGTCTTTGCAGTTCACCCAGATTAGGTTCTGATTGGTCAGTTTCTATGCCAGTCAGCATCTCCAGGCCTATCTCTGGGCCTGATCAAAGAGGTGGGGCTGATCAGCAGCCCCCAAGGAGGCTCGGAGAGAAACAGAGGCGCAGCTGCTGGCGAAGCCTGGAGAGAAAGAGAGAGGCAACAGCTGATCAACAGCTGCCATGGAGGCTGGGGATAAGACCCTGCCTCTCTCTCTGCAGGCCTCTCTCTGGGCCTGATCAGCAGCCCCCTCGGCAGTCAGTGCTGGGTTGCTGCGCTGGCACCCACCATGGCAACCCAGCACTGACTTCCAGTGTTCAGTCGAGACTTGGTTGTTACAAACCCTGGCTCTTTATATATATAGATAGTTCACAATGGTAAGAATACAAAAACAAAACCAACAAGTGGAAAGGAAGCTTTTGCATATGTTACCTCTAACTATCATAACAAACTTCGTTTAATTCTTTAAAAATGGGGGGAAAAAAGTTCAATTGGAAAGCCAAAAACATTAGCACTTTTGTTTGATAGTTATGCAAATGTATTTGCAGAAGCTGGATGACATTTTATTGTGTCCATCAATGTTCCTGCTTCTCATTTATCATTATTAAGAGGAAAAAAGCAATGTTTCATAACTTTCATTTTTCCCTGCTTTCTGAAATCTCATAGCCCCTTGAACTGTGCACATGACGACACCTTATTTTTGTGCTGTCATTTTTGGGGACAGGTCAAATTACATATATTAGGGTGTTATGTCTTAAAGGATGTTGAATACATGTTTGTGTTTAATTCATCTTTGTGCCAAATCCCTACCAGATTGCCCTGTTTAATATTTTCTTAATACATAAACATGTGAAATCAATTCACATAGGAGAGTCACGTAGATTCTAAGGGCAAGTGAACAAGTTCTACATATGTACTCATTCTATTTGCATCCTTTTTGTTCACTCCATTGTTATACAGAATTTGGGCTTCAGAACTTTATTTTGAGATTTCACATCTTCCAAGCCACCATCAATTTTCCAGATGATATTTTCAGCTTTCTTAGGGACGGACAATGAAACAAAAAAAAAAAGGAGAAGATAATGGTGGGTATTTATTCAGAGCCATCTCTGTACAGTGCCCTTTCTAGTGGGGGAACGAATTTCAATGATTCATTTCTTTCCTGAGCCATGTTTATGTAACTGTATTTCCTGAGATGATTTAAATTGACCAAAACTAATGTAAGCAGAGTGAAGAATTAACAGGGTTTTAAAATTTTTTATTTATTGGGAGAGGGTAGTAAATTCAGAAGTCAACTTTCCATCCATAAATCAGGATGGAGGTTTATTTTTTTTTTAATCTTATGAGTGTATAGTGTGAGAAGCATGTATTACTATAGTCAGTAAAGATGTAGTTACATTAAGTAACTGTCAGATTATCTCTGCTGATAGTTTATATCTGTTACATCAATTAATGGCCATCCTAAAGTATATAATACTGTGAATGTAACCTTTAGTAAATAACTTAAATACTTTGAAATGACAACAGTAGTTGAAAAAGACATAGTTTAAATATATATATATATATATATACACACACATACATATATATATATGCACATATATACACATACATATGCTCTTATATCTAAAACTCTACATTCTATATGTTATATAACATATATGTTATTGATATATGTTATTTAACAAATAAGATGCAGAGTATGAGATATAAAAATGTAAGTACTTATAATTAGTAAATATGGAACAGCTGTCATATTCTTTTTATAGCAGGGAAAAGGAGAGGGTAGTTAAGGAGGAATAAAAAATCCTACAATTAAAGAGACTTTTTTTGGCTGACATGATCTATACAAAAAATGTGGATTATGGGTATAATGTGTATCTTACAATTTTAATCAGAGAGAACAGTGTGTGGTTTAATATTGATCAAGGTTATATGTGATACATTCCCCAAATTAATATAAAAGGGTAGCCTTATTCCACAGACTGCTATCTGCCTATCCTATCTAATAAGGAGGTATATGTTAATTGACCCTCATGCCGTTGCAAAGATGATGGCGCCCATAGCCAAGAAGGAGGGGATATGCTAATTGACTGCCCTGCCCTCAAAGATGGCAGCACCCACAGCCGATAAGGAGGGACTATGCTAATTGACTCTCCTGCCCTTAAAGATGGCACCACCCACAGCCACAAGATGGCGGCCCCCAGTCCCCTCAGCCCCACAGGGGCAGCAGGCGTGTGGCAAGGCTGGGCCTTCCCCCAGGACTCCGTGCCTGCCTCTGGAGTCGCCCAGTCCCCTCAGCCTTCCAGCTGCCCAGGGCCAGCCCGAGGCACAGGCAAGCCTCAGATGGTGGCTGCCCAGCCACCTAGGGCTGCCTGAGGCTCAGGTAACCAGGGCCGGCAAAGGCTTGCACTGCTGGCGGTGGCAGCAGCAGAGGTGTGATGGGGCATCGCCTTCCTCTGATCACCGTGTCGCCTCCCACCCCTGAAGGCTCCTGGACTGTGACAGAGGGCAGGCTGGGCTGAGGGACCCTTCCCTCTAGTGCATGAATTTTCATGCACTGGGCCTCTTGTCTTATAATATGTTATGCTAATAGTGGTTATGTTAGTTGCTGTGTTGGGTAGTAGTTTCTGCTGAAAATCTACTGAAGATATGTGTAGACAGAACCAGATGAAGCACTGGGCCTTGTTCTGAAAAAGCCTTACTAATACTATAGAAGGTTGTAGGTTATAAGGGTATTGCCATTGCATGGAAAAGTTTTTTAAGAGACTGCAAAAGGAAACACGTGGATTGGGAAGCTCAGTGTTGTCTGAAACAATGAGATGTGAAGTAAAAGACAGAAAAATGCAAGGCACTCATTAATATGTCAACAGAAGGAAAACTAGAGCAAATCTTTACCAGAAATCACCAACAGAAACTTCATGTGAGATAAAAGAATGAGCACATGTATAATTTAAAATTTTCTGGTAGCCATTAAAAATGGTGTTCAATAGTGAGTGGTCCATTTAGATATACCCAACATATCATTTTGAAATATAATCAATATAAAATTATTGAGGTCTTTATATTAAGTTTTTCATATCAAGTCTTAAAAATCTAGCATGCACTTCACACTTAGATTCTATCTCGATTTTAACTAGATGATTTCAAGCTCAATAGACACATGTGGCTAACAGCTTCCCAAATGAGACTATTCTATTGAGACACACTTACCTATAGTTAGCAAGAAAACAGAGAAAGGAAGGTTGATGCCACTCATTTAAAAAAAAATCATCAGGTTCCAGGAAACCTATCTAGTTAGTGAGTTCAGGGAACAGACTCATGCTGCTACCTGCATTTTCTTATTCTGGGAAGAAGACTTCAAATTGAAGAATGGGAGATGTGGGAGAACAATGAGGTTATATTGCTGAGAATGCAAGCTGAGTTGGGATTAGAGACATGCGAGAAACTTGAAAACAGGGAGACAGTCAGTGAATCTGTGTGTCTACTGAGTTATTTTTGGTCCGGTGTCTTCTGTTAACTCCACATTTTGGTGACTCTCTGACAGACTCCCTGAGATCCAGATGGTTTTGTAGTAAAGATCCATGTCCCACTGGCACTGGACAGCAAACGACCATGTAGTGTGAGGCATTGATCTTATGTGACTCAGAATAGAGAGGTCTTGTGGAGGGTAAGCAGATGACCAGTTTGCCCATTAAGCTTATTATCCTAGTGCAATTATTCAAAGTTCTCCCTTTCACTCTGAAATGTGTTCTGGTTTGGAAGAGAAATTATATATTCCCTCCAAGACAAAGACCCAGCAGTAATGGCTTAGGGACACTCAGGAATCCCATGCCTAGAAATGGGTCCAAGAAGAGAGATGCATTCCCAAGATCAGCAGAGATGGGAAAACGTGGATTAAAAAAAACAAACAATCCATTAAAAACAGTTTGATAAAAAAGAAGAAACTAAACTGAATTTGTACCTAAGATGATTTCTTATTTCAAATAAGAATAATTATTCTCTCCCCTTCGCTCTACTTTTCCACATGATTTTATCTCCATTGGAATCCCAAAGTTGCTGTCACCATTAATAAAACTGAGTAATTTAAGGTCACAGATTAGGCACCCTAGCTGTTTCTTGCTCTATCTAGAGATTTCTTTAAATTATCAGACTTATTTATTCTGAACTTACAGTTTTAAAATATATTTGTAACAAACAGCTCTAGATAAAGTGGATTATTAACATCATCATGGTGTATCCTATTATTTTTCAATACTTATTACCTCTTCACTGACCTTTATATGGTATGAGCTTCAGGGGAAATTTCAAGTTTACAATGAACTTTGAATGTGATTAGAGTTTTATAAATGAGAAATTACTTAGGTGCAAATTTATAGCATATAAAAGATTACAGTTAACTGTGTGCTAAAGTAGAAAATATAGCTATTTGGAAAGTATTGTTTATAGAGGAACATAAACAGCTTGCTTTAGGGAAATTTACAAGAAGGTGAGGAATGATCAGAATGTATCTAATGCATTTATATGTGGATATAAAATATGTAATTTAGTATATTGATTTCCAGCTATCAAAGATACCACAATCATGGTAACTTTACCTTTATTTTCAAGAAATCTTAGCAAGATGACTTTATTTTACCGTGTATCTGTAAAGACTTCATGAGTCAGGGTGCCTTGAATTTTATGATATTTTTTCTACCCATTTTTGTTAAAGCCATAAAAAAATCCTCATTGTCTATATTAAGAAAATCAATAATTAATGAGAAGAGGTACCTGGTGTGCAATGATAATATGTATATATCAATATATAGTTTTGTTTTATTTATTTTTAAAGGTAATTTAATTCTGGATATTTATTAAAGTCAATCCTAACTATTCAGATTTGTTAGGAAATTGATTGAATTAAGTTAAATGGCATTCTAAAACTCATACCTTTTACAACTTTCAGAATTCACACAGGCTTCACAAATCTAAACAGCAAAATATTTCTTAGCAAATATACGGCCAAATCGATTTAATAAAAATATTGTAACTTAGTAAACATTAATCATATGGATGTTACTGATGGTAGACAGGATGCTGCTAAGGCATTTTATTAATATTACTTTTATATCAAAAAAGTAATTTTTAATTATGAGTTTTTTAAACATTCATAAATAAAGATAGGAAAGCGTTATGAACCAGAACCTGAGATTTAAAAATTATCAAAATTTTGACATACTTGCTTCACCTTTTATATTTTCTTTGCTGAAATGATATTTTAAAGAATCCCTAGATAGTTCATCCCTAAATATTTCAGAATACAAATCTGAAGAATAACATTTTCTTAAATGACCACGATATTATCATCACACCCAGTAAAAGTTACATGTAAAATATATTTTGCATGATCATAATATGATTAAAACAGCTAACAAAATTAATTCACCATTTTAATAACATCATTACCTAGGCCATAATCAATTGCCTCAACCCCACATCTTTTCACGACTTGATTGTTCTAGTCAGGATCTAACTGATGTGCACACATTTTATTTGGATGTTGTCTCTTTAGTCTGTTTAAATCTGGAAGAGTTTTTCTTCTATTTTTCATCATACTGACTTACTCAGTTTTCCAGAATAATTTCACATACTGAAATTATCTATTGCATCCTCTTATTGCTGTTTAATTTGTTCCTCTAGCCTTGGGTTTGATTTAAACTGGAAGCTCCAGCAAAAGGTTTGATTGAAATCAGATTCATCAAATTTGGCACAAAAACGTCATAGGTGATACCATTGATGCATATTTAATCATATTAGAAAAACACATTATCTAGTTATGCCATCTACTTTTCTATTATTTTTTGCTATTATGGAAATTTTCAAACACATTAAAAAGTATAAATAAAGAATATGCATGTGCAATATGTATGCATGTATTCATATGTATGCAAGTATATATCATTTATTTAATTATAATTTAAATTCCAAATAGTGTTAAACATTTCAATAAATGATATATCTCTTAAGCCTCTTTAAATATAAATATTACTCTTTAACTTTTTTGTTTTTTTGGTTGATGAAACCATGTCATTTTTCCTTAGAGTGGCCCATTCTGAATACTGCTGATTACACACTTTTAATATATTTTAACATCATTCTCTAGTCCATGTATTTTCTATAAATTTGGAATTAGATCTAGAGTCTTGGGCAGATTGAAGTTAAAGTTTATTCTGGTAAAACTTATCCAAAGTTGTCACAATGAGATTCATAAGTTAAATGTTATGTATGTTGTGTGAGGCCATGTATGTGTGTGTATGAGAGATAACTTCTTTCTGAGTTATTATCAGCTATTGATAAACTTTGGGTAGACATATAAGCCATTAGGGTTTTGGAAAAGGTTGATATATTAATTATCTCACATCATTTGTTTATTAGCTAAAATACTTCTTTTAAGACAAATTTTCTCTCTTCTATTATTTGCTTACATGATGTACTCTTTATACAGAAAAGATAACTTAAATGTTTTATTCCTGTTTCCTTAAAAAATCATATTTCAGAATAATAATATGGTTCTCTATATCCAAAGTTTATCTATGATTTTTGAACTGATATAATGGTTTTTAATCTATTTTAATTGTTGTGCTCTTTGATGCTCAAAAGTGTCCCATATTTGCCAGCTGAATTGTATACTTGAAACCTATATAATTTTATTAACCAATGATACCCTAATAAATTCAATAAAAGTAAATGAAAACTTTCAAAACTACTTTATATAATTTTTTTCTCTTTTAACATATATTTTTATTGATTTCAGAGAGGAAGTGGAAGGGAGAGAGAGGTAGAAACATCAATGATAAGAGAGATTCATTGATTGGCTGCCTCCTGCATGCCCCACACTAGGGATTGAGCCTGCCACCCAGGCATGTGCCCTGACCTGAATCACACTGTGACCCCATAGTCCATAGGTTGACTACTCAACCACTGAACCACACTGGCTGGGCTATCCTTTTTATTCTTTTTATTTTTTAACCTAAAATAAAAAATCTGACTAGAAAAATTTGAGGGTATAAAATAACAAATCACTATCCCTATGTAGATAGATCAAAACCCTTCTCAAAACATAAGAAGTCTAATCATCAATATATAAGTAGCTAATATACTGTGAACCAAGCAGATCGTACATCAGGAATGCAAAGGTGATTTAATATAAAAAATTAGGAGAAATAATAAGGTCATGTAAATAAATGGAAAAAAAAAAAACATTGGGTGAAATTCAACATATGCTCATGAAAAACGTTCAGGAAGCTAGCAAGAGAAGACACTTTTACCTATCTATTAACTTGTCATGCACAGTTGGCATGATTATTTACATTGAATTCAATGGTATATACAAAAATCACTCCAGCTTATATGTGATATTTTTTTAATCCTCATTCAAGGACATGTTCATTGATTTTAGAGATAAAGAGGAAGGGAGAGAGAGAGAAACATCAATGTGAGAAACATCCACCAGTTGCTTCCCCTATGCACCCCGAACAGGGATGAGACCCACAACCTGGATAGGTGCCCTGACTGGGAATCAAACCTACAACCTAACCAACTGAGTCACCCTGCCAGGGCATATCTGTGCTTTTAGTCCTAGTTAACTATCCTTTTCCTTACCTTATGCATATTACTTCAGCTTTTCCCAGAATGATGTAGCATCAAGTTCCCTTTTTCAAACATGACCTGCTTCATATGCTAATGTTTTATTCTTATGCCATCTGTCAGGATAGAGCCACCTTGACATTTGCATAGAGCAATGTTGTCTTGCCCCTTAAGAACTCATTGCACCTTAAAGATGTGTGCAGAGGTATCCACATGAGTTACACTAATATGTCTCTGGGTTCGGACTTTGTCAAGAATTCTGTGCATGGGATTTTGCAGTGAGTTGCTTCTTATATATAGTATATAAATGCAATGACTTCTTTCTAATTTATTAGTTCATGAAACACATGGCAGCTTAAACAATATTTTTTAAAACATTTCTCATCTCCCCTGTGAATCTCAGTTCTAATATGGAAGGTACTTCCTATTCCAAAAAGCTGTGAATTAATTTTGGGGTGGGGTGAGATATGACTGATATACATATTTTTATAGATAAGTAAACTGAGCAAGCTCAGTAGGTTAAGGAATTTGCTTATGATAATTAGGAAAAGATTGAGGACAAGATTTGAACCATATGCTTCCTAAATCCAAAAGTCCTAATCTTAGTATTATACTGATTTTTCTCTCACCCCAAGTGGTGCATTTTAATGATTTGTAAGTAAGGTAATAGAATAACACTTCACATGAAATATCAAGATGTCCTCATTTTATGTTTTTTTTACATTTAACTTCTGTCCTTTGTGGAAGGGCTTAGATGATTAAAATGACACCCAATGGTTCATCACTCTTCAAAATGTAAACGGAACAAATGGTACCCTCGATCTGAATCTTTTATTGCCTGCAAAGTATTTATAAACCTAAACGCTTCTGCAATTTTGCACTGAGCATTTGAAAACAGCTCTGATTGCTAATAACTCTATTCAATGTATACCAGACAAGGGGGAGAGGGAGTTTCAACGCTTAAGCTCCAGCTATTTTTGAATTGCCTTTGTGCCAGAGAACCCCACCCTAAATTGCTTTAAAGTAGAAAATATACACTGTCTCCTCTCACATAATCCCAAAGTAGTTTAAAGTTATATTTTTCATAAAAAGAAAAATGACAAGAGAGTTGCGATCAGATCTTTGTAGTCTGTCCAAAGAACATGATTTGAAAACGTTGTGGGTTTTTTCTTTTTCTTTTTTCTTTTTTTTTTTTTTTTTTTTCTGAGTGGAAGGATCTATGGTACAAGTGTTTGGAGGAAGTTAGCTGTAGTTTTGCTGTCATAAATATAATGTTTGTGTGATATTTGGAGATCTTGGAAAGGGCAAGAATAAATTACAGTGTGAGGTGAAAGGTAATAGTTGGAGCAACGCTCAGTCTTTACTGGCTGGGATCCAGTTTTTCAAGGTTCAATTACTCTCAAAATGTTATCCATTCAAGCTATGTTCCTTGAGTTCAAAAGGTAAATTAGATCTTCATTTTGTAATTTACATGCATTCACCTCTTATACATGAAATTATCGTCACTGTAGTGGTTTAGAGTACTGTGCTTGCAATTAGTTCAACTTTAGGAGAGGCCACTCAGTTTTACTGTGCCCTCTGGTCATAGACTTAACCCATGTTTCAGAGACCCGAAGGACAGACAATAATTTGGGGGAAGATACAAACCCCTTAATTCTTCTTTTGGGGGTGGGGAGTAGCTCAAAGTTATATTTTCACCAAGCGGAACACAAAATCTGTTTTGTTTTGAAGAGAGATGAACGAAAAAAAACTGGAGACAGAAGAATCAGATGGGATACATCAGCTGTTATTACGTGGGTTCCACATAGTGGGTTCCATATATTGTCCCTTCAAGTAGAAGTTCTAATATTCATATATTATGGTGCCAGTGATACATGAGAGATTAATACATGAAACTTAGATGTTACATCTCTGAAATGGGTATATGTCGTTGTAGTATGCTAATGGTTTTCCCTATGTCTTAAGTATTTTGTAATATCATGGTTGAATCCACACTAATGAATCAGAGTATTTTGACTGATAAACCCCAAATTCTACCTATTAATTTTTAATGTTTTTAAAAATTAACAAATTAAAAATCTGTTAAAAATGGCCAAATTGGAAGCTTTGTTATAGAAACCAGCAGAGTAATCCACATTTTAGCATATTTGGTCCAACCCTTACATGGTAATTGTTTCAGTGTTTACTGATTCTTCTCCTGCACTTTACAGAAGGCCTTGGGAATCCCAAGAGTCCAATTAAACCCCAATAAATGCACATACATGAAAAGAAAATGGCAGACATCTTTGGCTTCAGTGGTACTAATCTGGACATGCTATTTTGGTTACTTATAAATGCAAGGGGATAAAAAGGCCATTTAAAAAGTTGACAAACAACTTGTAAACAGATAATATTAAGAGACTAGAGGCCCAGTGCACGAAATTTGTGCACTGGGGGAGGGGTCCCTCAGCCCAGCCTGTGCCCTCTCACAGTCCGGGAGCCTTTGGGAGATGTCCTACTGATGTCCCATGGGAGCAGGCCCATGCTGTCAGTCAGACATCCTTAGTGCTGCCACAGAGGTAGGAGAGGTTCCTGCCACCCCTGCTACTTCACCAGCTGTGAGCCCAGCTCAGGGGTTCTGGCTGAGCGGCGCTCCCCCTGTGGGAGTGCACTGACCACCAGGGAGCAGCTCCTGCACTGAACGCCTGCCCCCTGGTGGTCAGTGCTTGTCATAGCAACCGGTAGTTCTGCTATTAGGTCAATTTGCATATTGGCCTTTTATTATATAGAATTTTCACACACACCCACATTTCCATAGCATTTAGATCACTTTATTTTTTTTTTCTTTTTGCTCCAAGATGCAAAATCTAGTCTGCATCAAATTATTCAACTGCATAGTTTTCTAAGTATACAGTTAATGTAGTTTCTGATGGAAATTAACTGGTGTTTAAGTAGATGGATGAAAGATACTGCACTGGTTTACTCTGATAAAGAATGAGCTCACCAATAGAAAGGTTGACTCACTTGGGAGGGACCCACAAACATGAATAATTTTTCTTTATACAAGTTAATAAGAATGTAAATATTTCTTGATTTACTAATAATTAGCTATTAGCAACTATTACAAATTTCAGGAAACATTAAGCAACAAGCCCAAATCGCAGAGAAATCCCATGATCTATAGTGTATCAGAATAATATCAGATGCAATGTTTTATATTATATCATGTTCTGATATATAGTACTAGAGGCCCGGTGCATGAAATTTGTGCATGGGGGTGTGTGTCCCTCAGCCCAGCCTGCACCCTCTCCAATCTGGGACCCCTTGAGGGATGTCCAACTGCCCATTTAGGCCTGATCCCGCTAGGACTGCTGGCTCCTAACTGCTCACCTGCCTGCCTTCCTGATTGCCCCTAACTGCTTCTGCCTGCCAGCCTGATCACCCTCTAACCACTCCCCTGCCAGCCTGATTGATGCCTAACTGCTCCCCTGCCAGCCTCTTTGACCCTAACTGCCCTCCCTTGCAGGCCTGGGTCCCCCCCCCACTGCCCTTTCCTGCAGGCCTGGTCGTCCCCAGCTTCCCTCCTCTGCCGGCCTGGTCACCCCTAACTGCCCTTCCCTGCAGGCTTGATCACCCCAATTGCCCTCCCTTGCAGGCCTGGTCCTTCCCCATTGCCCTCCGCTGCTGGTCTGATCGCCCCCAACTGCCCTCCCTTACAGGCCTGGTCCTTCCCAACTGCCCTCCCCTGCTGGCCATCTTGTGGTGGCCATCTTGTGTCTTCATGGGGGCAGCCATCTTGTGTGTTGGAGTGACAGTCAATTTGCATATTACCCTTTTATTAGATAGGATAGAGGCCTGGTGCACTGGTGGGGGCCAGCTGGTTTGCCCTGAAGGGTGTCCCGAATCAGGGTGGGAGTTCCCTTGGGGTGTGGAGAGGCCTGGGAAAGGGGCCTGTGGTGGTTTGCAGGCCAGCCACGCCCCCAGGTGACCCAAGCGGAGGCCCTGGTATCTGGGATTTATTTATCTTCTATAATTGAAACTTTGTAGCCTTGAGCGGAGGCCAGGGCCAGTCCTCCATCGCCAGGGAAACCCAAGCCTCCTGCTTGCTCTGTGGCCGCAACCATCTTGGTTGGGTTAATTTGCATACTCGCTCCTGATTGGGTGGGCGTGGCTCTTGGGCATAGCAGAGGTACGGTCAATTTGCATGTTTCTCTTTTATTAGTGTAAATGTTGTGGCAGAAAGAGCTGTGTTTTTTTTTTTTTTAGTCACTTAATATCAATGTTAAAAAAGAACTTTTTTAAAAATAGTAAAATGGGCAAATTAATAAATCTATAAACAATGAAACAAATTAATAAAATGTACAAGTTTAAAAAAAAAGATTGGACTTAAGATCACAATCTAGAAAGAGAAACATATTAAATTAAATAAGTGAAAATGTTTAGACAGAAATTTAAATTGTTGATGAGAATTAGATAAGTATGTTATTTCTCTCAAGCAGAGAAGCCTGAAAAATAGCATCAGTTTACATATGCACCTACATGTCAAAAGCTACAGCTTTCGTGCATTTTGAAACTTTAATATAAATGCATGTATATACCCACAGGCATATATAAGTATGCAAAAATAAGCAAATATTGTAATTTTCCATTAAAATATCTGTCAATCATGAAATTAAATTTTAAGACCTAGAACCAAACATTCATAAAACAATTATAAAAAGGACTTTACCTTTACATAAATTAAAAATAGTAATAAATTTAAAATAGGCATACATCATTCAATTGTATTTAAGTGAGCATGTTTGGGAAAGTAAAAAATATCACCTTATAATATTTAATGATTTTACCCCATTTGAAGTAGTTATATGAGTGTTCTATAGAAAATTTTTGTTTTTGTGGTTAATAGAGGAAGAATCAGTGTGTACCTTTTCCTGTACCCATTTTCATGAGGAAATAGACAGCAGTACATTTTGGAAAAGAGGTGAAAAGAGACTGAAGTTAGTTGGCTGCGTTAAGATCAACAAGCACATGCTATGTCACACAAATGTTTTTATTTTACTTCAATTAATTTCTGGCCCTGAAAACTTGTCATAGTATTTTATAGATTATGCAATTACTAGTATTGGATTGATAACATTCGCCCATAAATATCAGAGTAACTAATTAAACTGAGTAGAGAAGGAGTATAAAGATAATATAAACATACATATAATAATAAAATATGTACTGAAAAAATACAGCATTGATTTACAGCAAGTAGAGTTTTGATAAAGAACTGTAAAATATAGTTTTGCTCTGCAATCAGGAACACTTTTCATTTTTATACTTTTTACGTTTGCTCTTTGAATTACCTTGCCCCTGAAGCTTAAATATGGCTTTATGAATTTTTTATTTACTCACTAAAATCAAATTCCTATCTCATGGAGGTATTTCATTTTAAGTGTTAGTGTTTATAGACATTGAAAAGGTACAAAGTTTATAAACAAGTGTGTGGTGTATGATTGAGGCTGAAGCCATTCAGATGGATTCACAGATCAAATTAAGTTTTACCCTCCAAATATTACAAGTGCTGTTTCTAGGGAAAGCTGTTTGTCTGGTCCTACCTCCTATCTCAAAGGGCTAAATATTTTTATAATACAAGGCTGCTCTTCATATGAATTGAAACAGAACATTTCAAAGCTTTTCCAAAATGTCACTAAAATTGTTTATAATCATCTTGGAAAATGTTTTGTCAGCATAATATTGTTCAGTAATATTTTCTATGAAGCATCTCCTTGTGTTTATCTAGGATTTTTTTCTTTGTTTTCAACTAAAGAAATTAATGGGAAGTGTCCTGAAAAGATACTGGCCCTACCCACTGAACTAGTTTTAGTCCCGGCTTTAAGTTTACCACGTGGTTACAAAGCTCCCATGAGCTTGTCTCCTCCTTTCTCAAGAAGTGACTAACAGGCTTCCTTCTGCCACAAAGCCTCCAGGAAAGCTCTCTATTCTATAGAAAAGTGATCTAGCTGTGTATATGAAACACTCGTTACAGTGTTAATCTCAGAAGGAGTGTCGTGAAAATGAGAACATTTTTTATATCAATAGATATATGCATTTCACAACCTTTATGCATTGCACTTAGTTTCATAGTATCAGAGCTGCAGGAAAGAAATGAGAACGTTTTCGTTAAAATGGGTTCTCAGCTATCCATAACCAACTGTGACCTCGGTGGGGTACTTTAACATATGTTAACCATTTCTTTGTAAAACAAACAAATAAACAAGCTCTGCTTGAGTGAAAAGTTTTCACATATAGCAAATAAAGTAGTACATATGAAAATATTCTAAAATATATAAAGCACAATAAAAATTTGTTATTATGATTACATTTTTATGTTACAGTTTCTTGGTCAATATTTCCAAGGAATAATAATCAGGATTAACTCATCAGTGTCACCAATTATACGTGATGCCAAAACATGAGGTTGTTCCTACATCTATTTACAAATATCCAGATGTTTGCAGTTATCCGGGCATGTTATTGATTTTTTTAACAAAATAATCTGGATGTGTTGGCAATATTGGCTATCTGAGTCAATGCTGAGCCTATACTTTATCCCATAATGTGGTTCAGATGTTTCCAAGTGTTAACACATCCCCTGAATTACACACACATCATTAATGAAAATATTATGATCCAATAAATATAGCCAGTCAAACAAGCACCTCCTTCTCCCTAGCCCCTCTTTTCAGGTCGACAGCGGTGAAGCACAACCAGGACCTAACATGCCTGCGAGTGAGGCACGGTGGAGTCCACCTCTCTGCCGATTCACGGCTTCGCATGCAGCTCTTGGTTTAATGGCCGCCAGCCTGAACAGATTTCCTGATTTGGATCACTACAGATAGCATGAAAAGTCTCTTTGTTGAGTTTCAGTTTTTCTTGGCTTTCAGTAGCACAGCATGAGAGGGATACGATTTGGCACTCTGTATCTAAGCTGTCACTTGGAAATTTCAGATTTGGATTCTCTTCCCAGCATTTAGACTGCTTAATCCAAACCATATTATGCTCCCTGAGCACTGATGCTGTATCCCCCTGCAGAGAAGGCAAAAGCAACTCCAAAATGTCACCTGGCTCACCATGTCATCCCAGTATTCTCAATGCTATTCACGGGGTTTTCAGTGACAGTGTTATAGAGGTTTTCAAAGCGCCAATGAATCCTATTAACAGCCTATGATAAAAATTTAAGTGTCTTTTATTTAAAATTAATCAAAATTAACCATTGAAGTATTTTAGACATACTAAGTTTGCTCTAGCCACTCAATTTCCATAATATGCAGGGCTGTTTCCATAAAATAATCAAAGTTCTGCCCTAACCTGTTTGGCTCAGTGGATAGAGTGTCGGCCTGCGGACTCAAGGGTCCCAGGTTCAATTCCAGTCAAGGACATGTACCTTGGTTGCGGGCACATCCCCAGTAGGGGATGTGCAGGAGGCAGCTGGTCGATGTTTCTTTCTCATTGATGTTTCTAACTCTCTATCCCTCTCCCTTCCTCTCTTTAAAAAATCAATAAAATATGTTAAAAAAAATAATCAAAGTTCTAAACAATGTGGCTCTTTATCCATTTGCCTGTATTCCTAACATTGTGCTAGTGAGTTCTAACAAGAAAGTACCATGCTAAACAATAACATGACAATTAAAAAAAAAAAAAAACCTTCTAATTTTAGTCAAGAGAATGTTTCTAACTCTAGATTTTTTTTTTTTCTGCAGAGGTTAGTCTCTTCTCTTCTAGTACCAAAATATCACAATGGTGTACATGTATGCACCCTCCGCATTTTATTTTTAAATTTTATTTTAATTAATATATATCTATCAAAATGTACAAATCATAACTGTATGGTTTGAAGAATGTCCTTACAGTGAACATCATCAGAAAGCCAGCACTAGAAGAACCAGACATCATAGAACTCTGGAGACCCTTTTATGCCACCTCCAGGATATCACCTAGTTCCAAATGTAACCATTACCTTTGCTTCTACCACAGATTTATTTGGACTGTTTTTGAACTTGACAGTATGTACACTTTTGTGATTGGCTTTTTTAGTGCAGCATTATGTTAGTGACATGTCTGCATATTTATGAGTATAGCTTGTTCATTTCCATTACTACAGAGTATTCCCACTATGGAATTTATGGTATTTACGGAATTGCATGAATTGCTGATGAATATTTGAGTGGTTTCCTGTTTATGGCTACTATAAAGAGTGCTGCTATGATCATTTGTGCATGTATCCTTGGTAAATATGGATACACATATAAACATAACTATAAACGTAGGTGAGGAATTGATAAGTACAGATTAGGACATGTACATATTCAGCTTCAGTAGATAATGCCAAATGGTTTTCAAAAGTGGTTTTACCAACTTGTGTGCATACCAGCAATACATAAGAGTTGAGTTGACCTGTGAGATACTAATCTACTTGGTTCAGTTTGCTTTTCTCTAATAACTATTGAACTTGATCACTTTTATATGTATTTATTGTCCTATTGGACACCTTCTTTCAATGCAGTATACAGATGATGTATCATAGAATTGTACACTTAAAACCCATATGATTTTATTAACCACTGTCCCTCCAATAAATTTAATAAAAAATATTCAGATTACTTGCAGTCACAACAACTCCAAAACCAAGGTTACATTACTGGAAGCTTCATGGAAATGTGGGAAAAATCAAAGAAAATAGAAAATATGGAGGGAAAAGTCATTGTTTTTCCATTAGATTTCAAAGCCATGCCAAGTGCTTTGGGTTGAGGAAGGATGAAGATTAAGAGGGCAAGAGCTACAGTTAGCCCTAAAACTGGAACCAGAAGTAATTCTCCCTTCTAAATTAGGTCCTCAGAAAAAGGTAGTAAATGCAGGTAATCAAGTAGTGTGCTTATGGGCTTTCTATTCAACTGAGAAGCTCTATTTGGGCTTTTCTCCCAGTCTGGTTTTTGCCAATAAAAATTATGGAATTTTTTAAAAAAGAATATCCTGTTCAAGTTTTTTTTGTGTCCATTTATATATTTTTGAACTAAATATATCTACAGGTGTTTAAATAAAAAACGCACAACTCAAATAATGTTTAAAAATAAGTTTGACTTATTTATTCAACTCATGAATCAAGAAGCAAAATAGTACCAGCACCCCCTTTCATTATCAGCTAGTCACTACAAACATCCGAATGGTAATCACTATTCTGACAGCTAGTAGAAATTACTTTGCCTTTAAGAAAATCAACATATGGCCCTTGCTGGTTTGGCTCAGTAGATAGAGCATCAGCCTGCGGACTAAAGGGTCCCGGGTTTGATTCTGGTCAAGGGCATGTATTTTGGTTGCAGGCTCCTGGCCCTGGACAGTGGCATGTGGGAGGCAACAAATTGATGTCTTTCTCACATCAGTGTTTCTCTCTGTCTCTCCCTCTCCCTTCAACTCTCTTTAAAAAAAAAAAAAAATCAATGAAAAAAATATCCTTGGGTAAGGATTTTTTAAAAAAATCAATATATGTGGATTTATATAATATGTACTCTTTTGTGTCTGGCTTCTTTTGTGATGGCTTTTTAAAAAGTCCACAAATTACTTGATATTCTTCCATTGAAGAGGTGGAGCATATTTTTCCTCTCTTGAGTATGAGAGCATAGGGTAGACTTGACTGAAAGAATAGAAAAGTTACAGTTTGTGGCTGTCAAAAAAGCATTATGTATTTACTCACATACTTACTATTTTATCATTTTTATCTGTTTACCTGTAGAAATCTCCATTTCACCTACATTTTAAGGGTATGATCATGGAATATAGATGTATAGCTTGACCTTTCCTTCCTTTTATAATTTTAAAGATGTCATTGTCCTTTTCTGAATTCCATCATTTCTATTAAAATGTCAGCCATCATCATTTCTGATTCCATAAAGATGGAAAAGACATATTTTTCTATTTTCCCACAATAACGCTAAAAGCTTTGGAAATTGCACATAAAACAAACATAAGAAGACTCTGAAGTATGGAGAGAAAAAGGCAAAAATGGCTATAAAACTCTGTATCCAAGGAATGCATGATGGTGTGTTCCCTGGGGTTTCTTCATGCCTTATAGATCTTAGACTTAGAAGAGATGAAAGTGTAAATCTGGAAATGCCACTGAATGCAGACAAAAATATCTCTCTAAAAGCATTCTCTCTCTAGACAAAGGATCAGAAAAGGAAAAACAAAAAATCCCCATAAAACTTTCAAATAATAGCCACTCTGTTCTAGTAAAACACCGTGGAAAAAAACTGTCTCTCTACCTTCAAAGCTGGGGAGCCTGGATCTCTTTCCTTGCAGGCTATAAAAAGATTCCCCAACACTACCATTGAAGTGGGGGGGTGTCAGGGTCCAAGTAGGGAGTCAGAACTTTTACTACTGTTTAGTGGTTACACCACCAAACATCTCATCCCACTGTGCTGTCAAGTAGACCACATGGGGAAGAGTAACTAGGTACTCCTACCCATCCCAGCAGCGGGGTATCAGTGAAGGCCTAGTTAGAAGCCATAGCTTCCACTCCAACCAGCAGTTATAAGGAGACCTCCCCTTAGGTGTCACTGGAGACCAAGTGGGAAACCCAGACTTCCCACACCAGGCAGTATCGAGGCAAAATTTATTTTTTTAACAAAATAATCTGGACATCAGTGGTAAGAGGTGCCCCTCTCTTACCATACCAGAGTAGGACCAGCAAAGTCTCACTAAAACAGAAGGTGTAATAGGATCCAGAGTCTCATGATACAGGCTGGGGCAAAAGTAGGTTTATAGTAAGTAGTTCATATGGAAAATAATACAATAATTAATAAATAATGATACAATAATAAATTCTGTGTTTCATGTAGTCTCCACTGTTAGCCTACTTTTGCCCCATCCTGTATAATATCCAAAATGTCTATGTTTTGATGAAAACAATCTCTCATCATACTAAGAACCAGGAAGATCTCAAAGAACAAAGATAGTATGTGCCAACATTGGGATGACAAGGATGTCTGAACTTCTGACAAAGATTTTAAATCAACCATCATGAAGTTGTATCAATGACTAATTATGAACACTTAAAGCAAATGAAAAAAGAGAGTCTCGGCAAAGAAAAGGAAGATATAAAATAAACATAGAAGGTATATACAAGCAAATATGTTCCAAAGGAAAATCATGGAGTCTCAAGCAAAACATGTCCCTAGAATTTCAACTTCTCTCCCAAGGAAAAAATAATTCAAAGGACATTCCAAATGAATGGTCATATAATTTCTGCTTAAATATGTACACATATGGGAATGAACTATTTCAAAATGCAGTGACTGATATTCCAGAAAGTTTAATTGTTACACACAGCTGATGTTGGTCTGACCCAGTGGTCAGCAAATTCATTAGTCAACAGAGCCAAATATCAACAGTACAACGATTGAAATTTCTTTTGAGAGCCGAAAACCGACTTCTGTGCATGGGCCACGAAGTTTCAATCGCACTGTACGTGCACGCCCGCACGTGGTATTTTGTGGAAGAGCCACACTCAAGGGGCCAAAGAGCCGCATGTAGCTCACGAGCCGCAGTTTGCCAACCACTGGTCTGACCCATCGAATCACTTTCAATGTTATTTCAATAATGAAAATATTCCATGAGCTCTTCACTTTACAAATCTTATTAATACTACACTAGTTTCTTTTTAGCCTTAGGGTACATTATCACATTTTTAATCCTTCCTAGATCTATGTGTTTTGAACCCTGTCTTCTGTTTCCGGCTTCTCTCTCCTTTCCCTCTTGCTTCCTGTCTTTGTTGACCTTCTTTCTGTTCCATGAGTGTGGCAGGCTCCCTTCTCAGCTCAAAATCTTTACCCATTCCTTCCATTCCATCTGTCTGGGACACCTGACACACCACCCACTGTAATACCACCCCAAAGCCACCCTCAATCTCATTCTCCAACATTCTCAGAATAAGCCAGAGTTTTCATCACAACTCCATTCCTAGCTTTATGTATTTTCCTATATAGTTTTCATTACTGTTATCGTTCTTCATTGAGTTAAACTACTATTTGGCTAATTTCTTTCCCCTCAACAAAAAGTAAGTACCATGAAAGCAAGATATTTAGAGTTTGCTGTGCATTGACAAAAAATAAAAATAAAATAACTGAACATAGTGAATGAATCCTGAAACATAGAAGGTACCATATAAGCAAATATGTGAAGTAAAGAAAGAGAGAGAAAGATAGAAGGACTGAAGAAATTAAGACTTATGTACTATTTGCCTTGCCCAAAAGTTGAGAAACTGGGAACAAATCCAGATTTTTCTGACTCCATATTCATCAAACTTTGATGTCCTTTTTCATGTTAACCTGAAACATGCCTTTCTTCATTTCTCCCCGCCAGAGCAACAGAGAACATGATAACTACATAACGTTTTTCTTTCTTTCTTTTTTTAAAGAATAACTACTCTTACTCCTTTTAACTATTTCTGATGAAATCCTAAAACCTTTACTTCATCTTTACTTCATTCATTTATTAGTGCTTTTGTTCTTTTTTATTTTCTAGATGATGTAAACTCCAGATATAATTAAATCTTGGCAGTGACATAATAAAGATGTACATATGTATTTTTTCCTCTCTCTTTATTTTTCCATTTTGCTTTTTGTTCAAGCATGAGGCAGGTTTTTATGCTCCCCTCACCCCCCCCCCCCCCGCCCCAGAGAAGGTTTGTAACAATGCAGAAAGCAGAAGTTGTTCATAGACAATTCCCTTCAAGGCATCTGTTTTTCACAAAACCTCAAGGCCTTGAAGAGATTAGGCTGAATGCCCTGTGAGAATCTAAGAAGTAGAGAAATTTTTAAGAGAAAAATGAATTTTTGTGATCAAGAAATATCAGTTACTCTGTGTCCCATTCTCTCTCTGCCTTTAACTTGGGAGGTGGTAACTTTGAAAGGGATATTTACCTGGATCTAGGTTTGCCAGTGACTTCTGGGGACCAAGTGAGACACAGAAGTAGTAACACCAGCAGGCCTGAGGGGACACTGTGAAGGTTGGGTCTTCATGGAAACTGAGGCAGAAGAACAACAAAGGAGTAAAGAGAATTCCTAGATGTCTCCACACTATGTCACACCATTAAGGATTTGAATTGTTCTTGGGCTTAAAGGGACCTCCAGAAAAATAAAGTTACCTGTCATGGCTCCAAGGTACACTGGGAACTCAAAGTTAAACATTAAGATAATTTAAGACCAGGAATTAATGTATAATATCCTATATTCCTAGGTTTAAGGATTGGCATCCAAGTTTTCATTATAGCTTATTCTCCATAGAACAATGACCTGAGACTAAACTAAACTTGCTCTTCTCTTCACTGATGCTGAGTTAATTCTTCTAAGGATGCTTTAAAATGAGTAGAACAATAATAGGGACATCAAGGAACACTGGAGAGGTAAGCTGGACTCTGCTGGTTGGGTCAAAAAGGACTGGTGATAACACATACATGCTTGTAATTAGGTTTTAACATTGACAATCCATGTAGAAACTAGATCAATTTCATTTTTCCTTGAATAACCATATTTCAATCTTTCTGAAAACTAGGAAACATAACAGTATTTGGCAAATTCGTGATCAGATATTACTATCATCATCACTTACATGTGATATTTACAGAACACTTAATGTATGTTTTGGAGAACTCAAAAACAATCTATCTTCATCAATATTAACAAAAAGGAAACCCTAGCCTATAGAAAACAATAATATCTCTAGATTATCTGTAACAATACCTCAAATCTGAGGAATTAACTTTTTTTAAAAATCACTGTGGGTCATGAATACAACCTTTCTTTTTCTTATCCTATATAATAAAAGGCTAATATGCAAATAGACCGAACAGTGGAACAACTGAACAACCAGTCGCTATGATGTGCACTGACCACCAGGGGGTGCATGTGGAACATGGCAGGTGTTGGCAGCAGGCAGCAGAGCTGGGAACATGGCGGGCAGCAACCACGGGGGGATAATGGAGCAGGTGAGTGGGGGTGTCAGACCAAGGCGGGGAGCCGGTCGCTGTCATCAGGGTGAGCCTCTGGTGGTTACTGAAAATTCTTTGCTCCCGCATGCCACGGTCCCACCTGGCGCTCACACCTGCTGCTGGTGATGGCTCTGCCGGCGCCCTGCACCAGCCCTGATCGCCCCTGAGAGCTTCTCCACCTCCCCCTGCTCCTGAGGGTTGATTGGGGCAACAGCTGCTGCTCACATCTGCTGACGGTGCCAGACCCACTTCAACCCACTGCTGGCACCAGCCCCAATCATTCTGCACTATCAGAGGGTGCGAGCAGGGCTGGTGCCATCAGTGCATGGGAGTAGTGGCAATGGGAGCAGGGTTGCTGGCAGACAGGGGGCCAGGGGCATGGAGGATGGGCTGAGACCTGCCCCTGTGCCCACTGCCATCTCGCCGCCCACAATTCATTTCAAGGTACATGAATTTGTGCACTGGGACCCTAGTATATTATTAAAAAAAGTAGGTTCACTAATTCACTTTCTCTTAACTTTTCTATATGTGCTGGTTTTCAGAAAAGTAGTCCTTAGTGGTAGCTGTTACTGACAAGCACATCCATTTACTTCTCAGCTCTAATGTGTCCAAAGACAATTTGAGGATTTAGATACTTTTTCCTCTGACCCTAAGGAGGGATGTCATTATGGAGAACACTATTTGCCTTTCAAAAGGAATAAAAACAAATAAACAAAACACACGCTTACCCATAAAAATATAAAATAAACAAACCAAAATTCCGGAAGGGCAGAACAAATTTTAATTACTGAAACAATCTATAGCTCTTTGGGTATTTCTCAACAGAAGATTGTTGTGTCTTCAACTGCCTTCTATTCAAATGATCAGCTATCTCTTTCAAAAAGCCATTTCACAGTGCAGGTGTCTAAAATATTATAATGGTACATATGGCCTCATACACATATCCTTGTTCAATCAATGTTTAATGCTTTGTGCTTGTTACTGGGCATATACTAGTGAATAAATCAAACAAAAATGTTTTTTCTATACTAGTAGAATTCAGATTTTAGTGGGTGTAAATGTGGCTGTGGTAGGGGCAGATGAGACAAGAGAGAAATAAATCATTAAATATATAATATTTCCTCCAAGCTCATTGGGGAAAAAGTAAAACCAAGGAGATAGTAGGGTGTAGGAGACAAGGGTTGGTCTATTAGTTTATGTCTGGAGGTCGCGATGACCTCACAGAAAAGGGGACATTTAAGTAAAACACAACTTGGGATTGGGACCTTCAAGGGCAGAAGGAACTGCAAGTGAAATATCCTTGAGATAGAAACACACCTGGTGTGGCAAAAGGAAAGCAATGAGAACTATGTGGCAAGAGAATGAGTGAACAGTGGAGTCAAGGAAGACAGAGAAGTAGCGGCCATTGTATTGTTGGCTTTTATCTTGACTGAGATAAAAAGCTACTAGATATCTTTGTGTTGAAGAGCCACATAACCTGATTTAGTTTTTGAAGGATCACTCTGGCTGTTGTGTTGTGAAAAAACTCTAGGGGATTAAAGATCAAACACAGGTAGGGTTTAAGCTCAGGGAGATAGAAGTCATTTACACAATCAGGGAAGGGAAGGTGGTGGGTTGCAGTGCAGTGATTGCAGAGGAAGTAGTGAGAAGTGCTGGTCAGAATCTGAGTATATTGGAAAGGAAGGGCCAGGAGTTTGCTAGTGGATGAGATTGAGGGTGAGAAAGAAACTTGTGAGTTGGGAGGCATTTGTCTAAAGCCCTGATGGTGGGGTTGCCTTGACTGTGTTTTGGGTAGGCTAGTAATAAAAATATGCTACTTTCAGTGATAGAAGATTTTTAAAATCACAAGAAAGGATACAACACCGAGATGAATGAGTATTATGAACTGAATTGTGTTTCCCCAAAATTCATATACTGAAACCCTAACTCCCAGTACCTCAGAATGTGACTGTTTGTGGAGACAGGGCCTTTAAGGAGGTGATTAATATAAAGTGAGGCTGTGAGGGTATTCCCTATTCCAATCTGACTGGTGTCCTGATACGAAGAGATTAGGAGACATAGACACCAAAGGTGTGTGTGCACAGAGGGACGACCATGTGAAGAAGAAAGCAAGATGGTGATCATCTGCAAGCCAAGGACAAAGGTGTCCGAGGAATCCTGCTGCTGGTACCTGGATCTGGAACTTACAGGTATCAGATTCCAGAGAAAGTAAATTTTTGTTGTTTAAGCCACCTCGTCTGTGGTATTCTGTTATGACAACCCTACTTAAACTAATACAATGAGTAATGAGAGAAAGGGGCAAAGGGCATATAATAAAAATAGGACCTATTCCAATTAGAATAAAATCCAAAGCTTATTGTTAGAAAAACTTCCTATACTTTATTAAGCAATATTTTTTAAGCTTAACCAAGTGGAGGTACTGTGAAGAAACTGAAAATTTCTTAAGTTTATTATGTTCTTTCTGTTAAAGCATTTTCAGTCTAGTTTAGGAAGGAAGTAGACTAAAATGATAATGGTAATGATGATGTGATGATGATGGTGACCTTATGGAGTTGTATGCGGTTTATTTAATGATGGAAATACATTTATTAACATAGTTTATTGTTTTAAAAGTTATTATGGTATTAAAGGTACCTGTAGAAATAAATATACATATAGAAATATTAAGCGATGATGACAATAATAACAGTAACAAATAATAGTTAACCTTTACTTTGTCTGAGGAGGACAGTGACACTGGTAGGTAGATAAATGGTGAGTTTGGATGTATGGAATATGAAGTATTTATAGGATCATACTTGAGGGACAAAGGCAAAGCAGTGATTAGATGGAAAAACAATATTTCAAATGGAGCATCAGAGTTGAATCTAAAGACAAGCGTTTCAAGTAACACATTCAGACTGAAACATAGTGAGTCAATAAGAGAACCATGGGTAAGATACATTTAGGAATTCCATGCAGAGGGCCAGAGAGGAATAGTAAGAAAAGTAGAAAGTAAGAGAGTTTTAATGATGGCCAAGTAATCCAAAAGAAGCATTAGAGAACCAGCTCATATATCCAATAAGATAAGGGCTGAAATGTATCAATTGAATTTGGCAATAAGGACATTATTGGCAATATCTGCCAAAACAATTTCAATAGAGCAGAGGCAGAAGCTATAATGCAACGAGCTCAAGAGGAAATGAGAGGCAAATAATCAGAGAGTGTTAGTGAAGACTAAGAGTCTGTCTGAGCAGGGAAGGAGGATAATGAAGCAATAGCATTCTAAAGGGAGGCGTTTGTTGTGGCTATTCTTTGAGAACATATGTAAAGTGAATAAAAGGAGTCCCTAGCAATGTTATATGTCAATATTTTCTCAATAAATCTGAGAAAACAAAATATGATGTATGGGAAATTATCTAAATATATGCAGAATGTCAATTTTTACTCTTACAATTAAATAAATATCAAATTAATTAAGATATGAATGTGAAAAGTAAAATTTTAAAATTTGCAAAAAAATAATATAGGAGAATATCTTTATGATCTCAAAGTAGAGGAGAGGGTTTTAAAAAATAGAACACAGAAAGCACAAATCATACAAAAAGGATTATTCTATTGAACCACAGCAGAACTGTGAAGTTCTTTATGACAAAAGGCAGTATCCCCAATATTAGAACATAAGTCTCAGACTTTGAAAGGATATTAAAATGTTTAAGGGTGAAGGAATCACTATACAACACCTATACGGAATGTCTACACATAAATAAAAAGACAAGTCAATAAAACAATGTAAAGAATCTGACCAGCCACGACAAGGAAACAGAAGCCCTGCAGTTCCTTACCTATGTGAAGATAGGCTCAAGGTTTTTTTTAATGTCAGGTAAATTCAAAGTAGCACATATTGTACTAAATACAATACTAGAAAAGCCAAATATTCTAGAAATACCAAGTAAGAGGATATTGGTACAATATATACTAGAGTCCAATTTATAATATCTAGTTGTATTAGAAAAGCTCATAATGCACCAATTCCATGACAAAAGTTGGGGATGGGGAGCACATTTCTACTCTTGTTAAATTTGAGTAGTAGGTGCCTAGGTTTTCTCTGGGCTAAGAATTTTCCCTAATGATACTTTTTTTTTAAAAGCCATTTTTTAAAAAACACATGAGCCAACAAGTGAGAAAATACAGTACTGCCTTGGCTGAAAAAGGTGTAATGTCAGCGAGAGGGTGTGTCGCAGGCCTCCTGACTGGAGTGCACATCCACCAGGAATCCTGTTCTCTGAATCTTAATTCCTCTTTGGAGAAGCACCAGCATGCTCTTGGAAATGAGTCAAAATGACTCTAGGCTTATTAAATACTCTTTAAAGTGTGAGAAATAGGTATGTAATTAACATTTGCCAAAAGCGCCAATTATTACTTGATGTTTGTTCAAATTGTTTACCATCTGTCTATTTATCTATTATTTACACCCTTATTAACATTATCCTCTCATCGTATGAAAGTATATCTGTTTCTGAAGCAAATGTGGTATAATTGGGATGGTTTCTATGCATTTTCAAAAAACATCATAATAAGTAGGACTTTGACAAGGCCAAAGTCTTTGCCAGCCTTCCCATAACTTCCAATTTGTGGTAATGCATTTACCAGGAAAAATAGCAGTGACAGATTTCTTACTACCATGAAAGGTTTGGAAATGTTATTCCTATAATATGTATAGCAAGCTACATTCCTCATCACTCCTTAGTCTAAATACAGTGATGGTACACTAAGTTTGCCAGGGCAATCTTGGTTTATTTCTATTGGCCTGGGATACCATTCAATTTATCATTTGTTCTGAAGTTTTATTATTTTTTAAAATAAAGTATTATTATTACATCATTGCATTTTTGTTATTATTACATTGCCATTAATTAAGAAGGTTTGGTGGTGCTCCCAGTGTCTCACATGGTCTCCATTAATAATTTGTGAGAATCAACTGCCACAAATGGAGTTCTTACTTAAACAGGTTTTTAAATCTAATAGATGATGAATCATATCACTCTCTTTTTTTCTGCCCTTTCTCAATGCAAAGTACTAAAAATCTTATTTCAGGATGGGATATGGAACCCTTGAGTGAAAGAACTAGTACTCTCAGAAACCAGCAACTAGGAAGTTAACCCTTCTGGTCTCATAGTAGATGGGCACTATAAAATCAGGTGTTCACTCTGGCTGGCCAATTGTACCAGTCAGGTCTATCATTGTCCATGGTAAAGCCTTCAATATACACAAGTTTGCCTGGTTACCATTTCACTGGGCAAAGGTAAATAAGGACAATGATAGATTTGGTTTCTCTGAGATAAGTATGGACATGTAAGCATAGCCCTTCAGCTGTTAAGACAAAAAGTTGTCTGAATACTGTTGCTGCAATGTTGTTGTTGTTTGGCTATTTCTGACATGGCATCAATCTATAGTTATTTATTTCATTTTGTGGTAACATTTTATTTTTAAAGAAAATCTTTCAATTCAAGAAAACAAAACAAAAAAAAGAATATTTGGAAAAATTAGGCACTGAATCTCTGTTTCTCTGGAAAGTTGATGATGAGTATTTTTGAGCCAATGTCAATCAATGTTTCCCATACTCTATGAGGGGTGTGGTGATACCTACTACCACTTGGAATCCAGAACATTCACACTTTCATCTCCTTTCAAAGTTGGTACTTGTTTTTCTAAGTTGACCAAGTAGTTGTTTCTCTGAGTTGGCCGGCCTCAAGAACACTCCCTAGTGATCTCTGCCTCCTGGTATTCCTACTTCCTGGTATTCCTACCCACAGAGAGATTGAAGCCTCTGGCCAATGGCCACACAGGAATTGTGGCCTGCCAGCCGCCATGGAAGTGAGCTTTGTAGCAAATACTCCAGGAGTAGGTGAGTCTTGAAAGAACAGCCAAGAGCTTTATTATAACCTTGAGTCAGAGACACCACCCAGTTAATCTGTCCCTGGATTTCTGACCCTCAAACACTGAGTCGTTTTAACATAAAATTTGAGAAAATGTGTTATGCAACAATAAATAACTAATGCATTGTTGAAAGCAGACTATTATAAACACAGTTATTTAACATATATAGTTAAAGTGAATTTACATACCATACTGTGAAGCTTGACATTTCATTTAGATTAACTGACTGTTCCTCTAAATTACTTTCTTATTTTCTGCTTCAAGTTTGCTTATGAATGAACCAGAAAATAAAGCAATATTTGTTAATGTGTTAGATCAGCAGAAGAAATTTGCAAACAGTGGATATACCAGTTATATGTCACTATATGAGATGTTCTAAATAGAAAATTCATTAAGTTTCAAAATAATTAAATTTTTGGATACTACTAATGAAATTAAATATTTCAAAATGCATTTTGTCAGAGGCAAAAAGTTTAACATTGTTGTGAATGCTGTTGTAATTGAGTTAAAAAGTTCATTAGATAAAATTATTTGGTTTTGAGCTGAAGACAAGCATATCAAATTCAGATTCAAGCTAAAAAATCATAACATTATTTATTTGATAATAATAAAATATATTAGAATTAAGAACTTTCTGGAGCAGAAATGTACTGAAGGATTGGGTTTTAAGCAGATATAACTTATAGTAGTGTCCAGAGTCATTGTGATGTTGAAATAACTAAGTTTATAGTTTTTCATATTTATATTTTATGTGTACAAATTTGAAATAACTAAATGACCAAATTTTTGTGATGAAGCTGGTACTGAACGCCTAAAACTACTTCAGACCACACATATGTTTTTCATTCTTTTGCCTATCTTTAGAATGAAATGGTGGACTTTGATTGCAGTATGTGTAGTTGGCAGATTTTTCAAAATAAGCATTGACAAAATATTTGACCAGCTTTGTCTTGTAAAAATAATTGTGAATTAATAACCTCTACATGGAGGCAAAAAAAAAAAAGTAACTATAAATATATTTGGGCTGAAATATATATATATTTTTAATTTCAAGGAAATTTTAGAATGGAGAATGTCCTCCATTTAGCAAAATTTGCTCTGAATTTAGTAGGTATCTTAACACAGATAAATTAAATATTTCCTGAATTTAAAATGTTATGATTTACAGAAAACAATTAATAAAATATTCATTAATTCATTCATTCATTCACTTACGTGTATACATATTTACTAGCCGATAAATGGCAACTTTGAAGAAAATTTCAGCCAAGTTTTACAAAAAAGATTAAAGTAATAAACTCATATACAATTTATTAATAGAAAAATACCATTGTGATGAATTGGAAACTAAGAAGCTAAGATATGACTAAGACTCTATTTAAATTATAGAAATAAGATTCAAGAGTAAATAGTCTACTTACTTTTAAATATGGAGAAAATTAATGTAAAGAATATAAATACAAAAAAAGAATAGAAATACACAAATATTAATGTAATGTATAACATGTAATTATGTATTATGTAATGTACATAATTACATTATAATCTATATATATAAAAGCCTAAGCGACTGGCCAACCATTCGACCGGTCGACTATTTGACCAGTTGCTATGATGCACGCTGACCACCAAGGGGCAGACGCTCAATGCAGGAGCTGCCCCCTGGTGGTCAGTGCGCTCCCACAATGGGAACACTGCTCAACTGACTAACGGGCACCAGAGGCTGGGCTCATGGCTGGCGAGCGCAGCTGCGGTGGCAAAAGCCTCTCCCGCCTCCCTGGCAGTGCTACCAAGCGGCGGAGGCAGGCGCAGTGGGACCAGGATGAGTGGGAGCGGTATGGCACCTGGCCCGGGCTTGGGCTCCCCCACCCCCCATCCGGCCGCCTGCTGCTTCGCGCACTACTACATCTCTTAGGGGATGTCAGACTGCCAGTTCCGGCCCGATCCCAGCCTGCTAGTATAATATAATAGAAATTGGAATGAATGTTCTTGCTTATTTTTCAAATATTCATATGTTGTTATGGGTATTTTTATTCCTGAAATTAAAGTTATTAGAACTATTTTATAGGTCTCCTAATATATTTAAAACAACTTTTCGGTTACTAAATGTTCCGAATTATTTTAAATATTTTTAGTGATCATTTTAAGGCTACCTTGGTTTTGATTAAAAAAATAAAGTATCCCCACAGTTATTTTAGGCATATTTCAAAGGTGAGAGTGTAGCCCAGGTCTGCTGACCGAAAATAAAACACCTCCACACTGCATGAAAGAATTGAATGGTAAGCAGTAAATTATGTCAAAATTAAGAATGTCTACACACTTATTTCATAATTTTATCAATTTTTATACAATGTAATTTAAGTTCCTGTAACAGGAAAAAGAATTTTCTAATGATTTAAAATGATAAAAGCTAATCAAAACTTGGGTTGAAATAATTTAGGTGGATAACCAATATAATAAGTTGAGATATAGCTTTGTTTTCTTTTCCACTGCATGGATAGAGGTAAATATTTATCTTAGATTTCACTCACTATAGGAAATTTTCTGACTTCTCAAAGTGATCCCCATCCTAGTGTGAATGCAGACTGTTTTTGTAAATATTGTGGATGTGTGAAGTCAGAGTGATTAAGCTACCAAGAGGATGTCTAAATCCTAAAACAATTCAGGAGAGAAGTACATAAAGGTGAAGCAAAGAATAAGGACCCTCTTCAAAATTGAGACTTGCTATTCTTCCCTTCCAGGGAGCTTTTGTGCTGAGAGTAAAGCATGGGCGCCTTACATAACATTTTAAAATATAATTTTTCTATGGTTGGTGAGTTTCCTGAATTGTCTCCCAATCCAGAAAACTGACTTAAACTACAGGCAATGTATAATGGGTTCAGAAGACAGACTGGCTTTTATTTATCAGTTATTGACATTTCTTTCTCACTCGATAAAAAGGCAGAACAACAATTGCCTAGGATTATCCCTTGTTTGGTAATAGAAGATCTGTAACTGGAAGCCCGCAGTTTTTGCCCATCAATCATCCTCCTCCTCTTCCTTTTCCCCAATAAATAAAAGGTTTTTCAAATTATTCATTAAAACTTGTAAAAAGATCATTTCAGCAGTTTCAACAACATATCTCAGTATGCCATCCAATGTTTTGGACGTCTTAAAGAAGGCCCACATTAAGGCAGTATAACCTGTGGCTAATACAAATATAATTTGCACTGAGTTTCCTAATCATGACAGGCAGCTATTATAAGACAAAATGAAACAAATTCTTTCCAAATCCTGGACATACGGCAGCGCAGTATTAGAAAGAATGTGTGAGAGAGATCCTTCCTTTGCATCTGGTAAAATTGATTGCAAGGAAGTAAGAAAGGCAGGATGCTCTCAGAGGGTTACTGAGATAAATTTCATCTGTACCCGTCCAGGCCAACCTTTCTGCCCCTTTCCAAATCAAACCTGGAGCTGCCAAATGCAGCTTTGTGAGTGGGAAAGGAGGAGGAAAATATAATAAGAAACAGTGCAGGATCTGATCATCAGAGCCTGCTGCACTGGAGGATTCTAAGTCTGAGTTAGACCTGAGGAAATTTGGAGTCACATGACTTCTAGACTGTTCATTTAGGCACAGAGGTGGGGAACCATTTTTCTGCTAAGGGCCATTTGGATATTTATAACATCATTCTTAGGACACACAAAATTATCAGCTTAAAAATTATCCTGCTATATTTGGTCAAAGATTTAATTAATTCACCCCTTATGCCTTGGTAGGGCCAGACCAAATGACTTCGAGGGCCTTATATGGCCAGAGGGCCAGACATTCCCCACCCCTCATTTAGGGTAACTAAGCAACCCAGTATGCTTGTGGTATTTCAGGTTTTAGGACTGAGAGTCTCACATCTCCGTCTTGGGCAAAGCTGGACTGTTGGTCAGCCTAGCTGCACTGGCATTTTGTTAAATAAATTACCTAGGAAAGCTATGAAAAATAGTATGGGGCTGGCATAATGGGGATGATCAATGATTAAAGAATTTGTGGTTAAGGATGAAGTCATAAAAAAAAAATTTACCCTCTGTTTGCATCAGATCATTCAATAAACCACTCCCACTTGTCTTGTATGTCTGTTTCCCCAAACTTACTGGGTTATCAACCACGCTGGGAAGAGTATAAATAAAGTTTAAAACAAGAAGAAATGTTTGTATCATCATGAAGAATAAATACACACTCTTTTCTGCATTTTCCTCATGTTTCTGCCCAAAGTAACAGGAGTATATGGTTTAAAACATTGTACTATGTATTCTAAGTTGGTGCCAGAGAAGAAAGTCAGAACTCTGCTTTAAAGTAAACTAAACTCAACAATCTTTCAAATGATAAGATTTAATTAACCAAATAAACTGATGATCAAAAATACACCCAGAGACTTAGAAGCATGAACAGACTATTGAACCTCAGAGGGAAGGCAGGGGAGGGTGGGTGGGAAGAGATCAACCAATGAATTTGTATGCATATATGCATGACCCATGGATGCCAACAATGGGGTGGTGAGGACCTGGCGGGGGGAGGGGGTAGTGGGCTGGAAGGGGTTGATGGGAGTAAAAGGAGGACCTATGTAATACTTTCAATAAAGATTACAAAAAGATTTAATTAGAGATTATAGAATGGTTATTCATATGGAAATCATTGCATATATGCTTCCATATCATCTCTGTTTTTACAACTAAAAAATGAAATACTAATCAATAAAATAGTTTTTATATGTAAATTCTCTGTTTTATATCCAAGACATACATTGCAAAAGAAAACCCTGTTTTTTCCCATAGCTTTGCCCATGATGAAGTCAACATATGGTAGATAATGGTGCAGTATTACATCAGGTAACAATAAAATATTTATGATACAAGAGTTTGAATATGAAAGGACTCATGTGCTCATGTTTTCCATCACATTATTTAAAAAATTATGCCAATCATTTGAAGTGGGTAGTAAGTAATTGGTTATTAAAAAAAAAAGATACCAGATTATCCTGAAGGACTGTTATAATATTTTACTTTTCAAACCAAAGACTACTTTTACCTGCTCTATTACTTCAATAATCATGACTTTATTTCAGTTTCATTTCTTCATTACCTATGGCCATTTACCAGGGTAAATTGTTGGTAATTATCATAATTTGTTAGTAGATAAAAAGCAACAACAAAATAAATAACATATTTGCTATTTTTCTCTTTGCTAATCTCTAAAACAGAGCCTCAAGGAACTATGTGGTGGTGCTTTACTGCTGGCCAATTGTGAGTCCCTTTTAACAGACTCCAAAATATCACTGAAGCAGCTATTCAAACTTGTGCAGGAGACTGAAACCTATTAAAGTAGGCAATGCTTCATTTTCCACCAGACTCTTGTTGAGAAGTCATTAAAAAAAAGAAGAAGAAGAAGAAGTTGCATCATGAAAAACTGTCTAAAGTTCTCCATTAATGACTTTTCTATCAGACAACTTGGAGGGGCACCAAGGGTAGAAGGCCTCTGAATGCTCACCCTACATTTACCCCTGTGCCCAGGGGGCAGCATTTATCTGGAAATAACATGAAGCCTGGATCCCTTGTATAAATTTTCAGAACGTCAACCTCCAGTCTCAGCTGGAAACCTTATAAATAAGCAAGGTCTTTCATGTGGTGTTTCAACATTTCTCACTCCAGCCTCTGAAAGAAATGGAAACAAACCTTGTCTATGTCTATGAAGGCCCTAGAAAGGAGGATGAATTTCAAGACTGTTCTTCCAGAAGGGTGAAAGGTCAGTCTGGGAATGAAAAGAACATGCAAATGATTCTCGTCCCACTCTAGTTCTTCTTCAGGCTGACTCCTCATTCCTAATGGGGATGCATAGAGTTAGTAATATGACATTCATGCACATGATTGTTTTCTTTACATTTATGAATATGTCTGTGTAACATGGAATAAGAGATTTCAGGACACATAGAATACCACTAACGCTAGCTCTTATTTATAAGTATCCATTTACAAATTACTGTATTTGAGTGTACTTTCAGACTCACATGTTCATTTCTATTTCATAAATGCAACTAAATGTTATGTTATTATGCATTGAGACATCATTATAAGAGCCAGCTCTCATTCTGACTTTCATGTTAGAGTTTTCACTTCTTAACTTGGCATATACTTAAAGTTTAAAGTACTTTCATCTGTATTATCTTGTATGAGTCACACCATTCGAAGTGATGGGGAGAGAGTGGTACCCCATTTTACAAAGGAGGGCAATGCTGACTCTTTGGGATAAAGTGACTTGCCTGAGGAAAAGTAGCTTATTGAGAGTAAGAACCACAGCTGGGAAATAAGGTCATCTGACTTTATGTACATGGCCTGCTCTTTCAAAAAATACTTTGTGAAGCTCTATTAGATTCAAATATATTTCATGTATTATGCATTATTATATTTGATAATAAGTATTAACAAAGAATTAAAAGTCCAGACACCTTTCTTCACTGCAGAGAGAATCCTTACTGCAGAGCTGGAGTCAAACATTTTGACCACTTACTATGCACCAAAGATTTTCTTATGCATTGTATTATACAAATCCTACCATTATTCTGGAACAATTTTATTCTTGTTTTACAAAGATGTGCATGTTTATGTTTCAAGAGTGCAGCTGCATACCCAATACACAACTAAACATTCAAGCTTTAGAACTGGAATGGAGACTCCACAGCTTGAAATTTCAGCTCTAGTTCATACCATCAGATGTGAGGGAAACAAAGTAGAGAGAGTGTGAATTGCCTATTAAGTTTATGTTAGGTAGGCTGAGAGATCTTTGCAGTGAATCTGTGGCACTCAACTAAAAATAGATCTTCACTATCCCGTGATCTCACTTATATGTGGAATCTAATTAACAAAATAAACTGATGAACAAAATAGGATCAGGATCATGTAACAGACTGATGGATCTCAGGGGGAAGGGAGGTGGGGGGGAGCAGGAAGAAATGAACCAAAGAAGTTATATGCATATATAAATTGCCCATGGACACAGACCATAGTGTGGTGAAGGACTTGGTGGGGTAGTGCAGGAACCAAGAGGAGGGGGACAATGGAGAAATAAAAAGAGGGACATCTGTAATACTCTCAAGAATTTAAAAAAAAAAAGATCTTTGCAACTAAAATGGAACAGAGACTATCTGGAGAAAATAATTTTTGATGATAAAGTCAAGACTATATGCTTGGGAAACAATTTAATCTGGATGTATTTCATTTACTGCAATAACTGTTAATTATTGAATGTATCTTTACATTATATGTACAAGTATTGCTGTTCTTAACAACTCTAGAATGGATCCAAGTGATTAACCTTAATCAACTATCATCCTATTTAATAAAAGCCTAATATGTTAAGTGTCCGACTGTTCGACCAATCACTATGATGTGCACTGACCACCAGTGGGCAGGTACTCTGACCAGTAGGTTAGCTTGCTGCTGGGGTCCAGTTGATTGGGACTGGGTGAGATGGGCCGGACATACCCTGGATGAATCACTGCACCAGGCCTCTAGTTTTTATATATTTTGGGTGCCTATAAAGAGAAAATAAAAATATTTTCCTTAAATTGCTCTTCAAAATTATGCAACTGATTGCAGAGGGAAAAAAAATTGCTAAAAATAATATAAAAAAGGGGGGGGGGAGCAGACCAGTGTTGCCCAGTGGTTGATCATCAACCCATGAACCAGGAGGTCATAGTTCAATTCTCAGTTAGGTAACATTCCTAGGTGCCAGCTTGATCCCTAGTAGGAAGCATGCAGGAGGTAGCCAATCAATAATTCTCTCTCATTATTGATGTTTCTATCTCTCTTTCTCTCTCCCTTTCTCTCTGAAATCAATAAAAATATGTTTTGTTTTTTTAACATTGGAAACTAGGAGATCTTTAGTTCTGGTTGTGCATATTTCTTGTATTACCTTGGCTGAATTTCCTAAATAATGTGTCTCATTTGTAAAATGGAAGTAATATTTGATCATGCTTCATGAGACATGAGATAAGGGAAAATTAATTTATTTCTCCCTCAGAGGAATATTATAAAGTAAGTCATAATTTCTATAATTCTTTCCAGTTTGGGACTCAATCTGTCAAAAAGAGAATGAAAACTATGCAAAAGGGGTTGCAATGGGAAATCAAAGCAAGAGTGTGAGCCTATGAGACACGCACTGACGCTGGCGCCAATCATTTTATTGGCTGCTCAATCTATATCCACATGTCTAGAATGAACATTGGATTCTGTACCTTCAGGGATAGCAAAACAATTAGGCACTACACACACACACAAAAAAAAATCTAATTTTTAACTGACATAATTCTTTGCTTTTCAATTCTATACTACCACAGCACCATTTACCAATGGAATTAAAGTTCAAATATATGTACATATCAAAACTGATTTAATCTTTAAATTTCTCTGTAATGCTTTTCCCACAAGACTTTTCATTTTCATACTGCATCTAGATCATTTGATTTTTAAGATGGAAAAATAAGGAGTACAGAGCCATTTTTAAAACTGTATATTTTTAGAGAGAAAGTGCCTGATAAGTAATTATTCTGAGGACTCTTTTTAAGGGTCTTATCAACTTCAGACTTTAATACTCGAACTTTGTAATTACATACTTCCTTAGGGGCTTTATGCGTCCATTTCTTCTACCAATTGATAATTAGATAAAACAGTAATATAACTATTTTGTGAGTAATACTTCAAGCTATGTGATTCTCAAACTAAGGAGTTAATGTTATAAGACCTTACAAAGTACTGTAGGCCATTTAACTAATGAGAGACAATCAATCAACTATTTCTTGAAGCCCTATTGTGCCTCATCTCCATGATTAAAAGAGTTAAACTTGCAGAAAATATATTGAAATTAGGAAGATTTCAATGCCCTCTTTGTATACTAAATTAATGGGAAGGGGGGACAAGAGAAAAAAAAAAAAAACCTAAGAAAATCTTGTAGATGAAAGCATTGCAAATAAATTGTGCATTTGGATGATCATCGAATAACCTTTCCTGTCTCTTTCATGTGTTGCTCTGGGAACGTATTAATCTTTAAAGCCCTCTTACATTATAAATATTGCTTATGGCACAAATCATGCAAATTTATCCCCCTTTCATTACTTCAGAGCTTCTCAGGTCAAGAGTTATCATTCAGACAACATCAACTACTTCAGCTAAATCGTGTTATATATATCTATGTCAGTTCATATTTAAATGCATGGTGTAGCACCATGATAAATGCTTCCTGGCCTTTGGCGAAGGTAGTACTGAGAGGCTCTGTTTAGAAGAGAGGGATTTTATAGTTTAAGTGCATAGTTCCCAGGGAGTTAAGCAAATAATAAGCAACCTCTTTGCTCAAAGAATTTTCAAAATAGCAAGAAACGATGTCAATGGTTTTAGGACTAGAGTATATTACAGACAGTCCTATGGATACCCATTAGAGAGGGTGAGAGAATATCCCTCTTAACTGTCAAAGGGTCCAGAGAGAAGCAACATACCACAGAAAAATTTATGATAAAATGGAATGTGAAAGCACTATCTAGAACTGCTGTTAAATAAATTTATGAAATCTTTATGTCAAGAGTCAAATGTTCTCTTATGAGGATTCCTCCTCTCTAGTTTCCAAAGATGCACATACCCTCATCACATTACCAGTACAGATGCCCAACTTTCTTCATTAAACATTTCAAATCTGTTTAAATCCTTTTTAAAAAATATATATTTTATTGGTTTTTTTACAGAGAGGAAGGGAGAGGGATAGAGAGTTAGAAAATCAATGAGCGAGAGACATCGATCAGCTGCCTCCTGCACACTCCCTACTGGGTATGTGCCCGCAACCAAGGTACATGCCCTTGACCGGAATCAAACCTGGGACCCTTGAGTCCACAGGCCGGCACTCTATCCAAAACCATTAGGGCTAAATCCTTTCTTGATGGGTAATTCCAAGAGGTCAGGGCATGCTCTCAGCCAATGATTAGAAACTGTAACTAAAAGGTAAAAAAGTCTAATTTATTATCCAAGGAACCTACATGATAATGATATATACATTATCTTTTTAAAGATAATAATCTTGAAAGTCCATGTACTGGTACCAATTATGTAACTAATTTGAGAGATTATTCTTTAAAATCTCTCTAATTTATAATTCAAAGAATAAAAATATATTTTATTCAATATTAGAATTACTGAATCTTCCATACATTACCTAACTTGACCTAGAATGATAGCAGCTAACATGTATTTACTTTGGTTAGGCACAAGATTTTGTTAAATGTGTTCTACCATTTCCCCCATTTTATTACTTTCTCCAACTCTATTGAGCTAACTAGTTTTAATGTTCTCATTTTGTAGGTGAGAAAACTGAAGTTGAAGAGTGTCAAGATCACACAGCAAGTACCTAGCAAGCGGAACTGGAGTCCAGAATCTGCAACCAGAGCCTTAGCTCTGATCTCGTCTCTATATTGTCTCAAGGGATCCACAGTGAAATACAAATTAAAGACAAGGATTCACCCTTTTTGAAAATATTAAAAATAATCTATTGAGGACAACTACCAAAGCAGAGTTTCAGAGCAAGAACAGCCTCGTTAGAATCAATGTCTAGTTGTAGCCTGTGGTGGCAAGGATTGGGATGGGGGTGGAATAAAATCCTTGTTAGGAGATGTAAAGCTCAATATATTTGCAAAGGGAAGAATTATACCTGCAGTATGTACAGTTCCTCGGTCAGCTCCCACACCAGTCAGAACTAAAGAGATTTTTTTTTAAATGATGATGATATAATGATAATGCAAGTGAAAATGATGAAGAAAAATAGCTTCTCTATGCAAGTTATAAACTAAACATAAACTTAGTTTGTTAGATGACATGAAACAAAAACATTGGCAGAGAATTAATCTTTGCATTCATGTTTATAGATGGGAAAATACTGCAGATTTGGAGAGCTGAATTAAAGGTGGTCCAAAATATACATTTTCATAACTGGGGTGAAGTGCTTTGCAAAAGCTTATCAGTGCCAGTAATTTAATTTATTGCCAAGATGATAAACAGAGTGAGTTCATATGTCACTCTACCCTTAGGGGTAGGGCTACATCCCACCAGAGGAACACTGCAGTTTTAAACATGACTATGTGGCTTCTGAAGTGGTTATAGCAACTCCTGATGAAGTTCAAAGATCAAATACAAAACAAAGCAAAAATAATAATGGAAGAACCACCTTTTAATTAGTGATGACTCTTAATAAGGTGGCCTCATTTTCAATTTCTATTACTACATTTGAGCCAACAATGCCATTGGATGTATATAGAATTTAAATCTGAAGCAAGTGATCAAAACATTGTAATTATGCCCTAGCAGGTTTGGCTCAGTGGATAAAGCATCGGCCTGAGGACCAAAGGGTCCCAGATTTGATTCTGGTCAAGGGCACGTACCTTGGATGCAGGTGCCTTCCTGGCCCGGGCCCTGGTAGGAGTTCGTGCAGGAGGCAACCGATCGATGTGTTTCTCTCACATCAAGGTTTTCCTCTGTCTTTCCCTCTCTCTTCCACTCTCTCTAAAATCAATGGAGAATTAAAAAACAAAACAAAACAAATACACAAAAATTATAATAATTTTCTGAGATTCACATTTAACCCATTACTGAATTAAATTAAGTAGTCTTCATGGAACTGTACAGTTTTGTTTTCAAGTTTGTTCCAGAATATTCTAAAAACTTTTAATTTCTATTTCACTTGAACTATAGTACTGATGACTTCCCTAACTTATTTTAAACAGTAGGGTCTGATTGATCTCCCAGTGTTAAACCTGACATTAGTATCATGTATAAAAATATGTGTCATTAAAGAGCCCCAGGATTTGATCTCTCATACCAGGGAGCCTACAGAGCAGACACTTTTGTAGGACTTGATCACGAAGTCTCAGAAGACAGTTCTAGCTGGAAGCCTTGCTGGGCTCCACCTCTGTGCACTGATCCTTGTTGAACAAAGAGAACTAAGGACCACTGCCATTTCTTATCATTTCCACACAGAAAGCACTCCCACCTTATCCCTCATCTAAGACCTTCTACCTAGAGATTTACTGGTAAAGACACATCCCCTTGGTGGCATCCCAACAGAGGGAAATGAGGCAAACCAAAAAATCTGATGTGGAATTATTGCTTCAGATTATCTAATGCAATAATCATTAAGCTTTTTCTGTAGAAAGCCAAATAGTAGATATTTTTGGCTCTATGAACCAGCTAATCTCTGTCTCTGCAAATCAACTCTGGTTTTGTAGCACAAAAGTAGTCATGGACAACACATACATACATACATACATACATACATACATACATAAATGGGCATGAATATGTTCCAATGATACTTTGTTTACAAAAAATAGACAGATTTCCAGGTTTGAATGCAAGGATGCTTAATTTACCAACTCCTCCAGAAAGTAAGTAAATCATCTTTGATGTTGATTGGGGTAGGAGATAACAGATTTAAAATAGAACTTATTTAGCCTAATTTTAATCTTCATATCATGTTTGTGCCGAACACATAGTCATTTCCAGACATCATTTAGAACCCAATAAAATCAATCATTTATGCATGCATGCAATGTGATCCACACACAGTTCTGTAGAAATTTGCAGGTACTCCCCTGCTATGGACTGAATGTTTGTGTTTCTCCAAAATCCATAAACTGAAGTGCTAATCCCAAATGCAATGATATTTGGAGGTGCAGTCTTTGGGAGGTAATTAGATTATGAGGGCAGAGCCCTCAGGATGGGATCAGTGCCCTTATAAGAAGAGACACCAGAGCCTAGCTAGAGTGGCTCAGTTGGTTGAGTATAGTCCCATGCACTAGGAGCTCAGTGGTTCAATTCCTTGTTGCAGGCTGGATTCCCAGTAGGGGGCATACAGGAGGCAGTCAATCAGTGTTTCTCTCTCTCTCCCTTCCTCTCTCTCTAAAAAATCAATGAAAACATATTTTTAAAAAGAAAGAAGAAATACCAGAGAAATTATTCTCCCTCTGCCATGTGAGGACACAGCAAGAAGATTATTATGTACAAAGCAGAAAAAAAGCAATCACTGGAACTCAGACATGTTGGTAGCCTGAACTCAGATTTCCCAGCTTCCAGAACTGTGAGAATTAGATTTCTGTTATCTGAGACACCCAGTCTATGGTAATTTGTTTAACAACCCAAGCTGAATATGATTCTCCCCAGGTTTTCTTTTATTTTCTTTTCTTTTTTTCCCCTTCCCTTCCCTTCCCTTCCTTCCCCTTCCCTTCCCTTCTCTTCCCTCTCTTTCTTTCTCTCTCTCCTTTCTCTCTCTTCTTTCTTTCTTTCTTTCTTTCTTTCTTTCTTTCTTTCTTTCTTTCTTTCTTTCTTTCTTTCTTTCTCTTTCCTTTCCTTTCCTTTCCTTTCCTTTCCTTTCCTTTCCTTTCCTTTCCTTCCCTTCCCTTCCCTTCCCTTCCCTTCCCTTCCCTTCCCTTCCCTTCCCTTCCCTTCCCTTCCCTTCCCTTCCCTTCCCTTCCCTTCCCTTCCCTTCCCTTCCCTTCCCTTCCCTTTCCTTTCCTTTCCTTTCCTTTCCTTTCCTTTCCTTTCCTTTCCTTTCCTTTCCTTTCCTTTCCTCCCATCCTCCCTCCCTCCCTCCCTCCCTCCCTCCTTTCTTCCTTCCTTTCTTTCTTTCTTTCTTTCTTTCTTTCTTTCTTTCTTTCTTTCTTTCTTTCTTTCTTTCTTTCTTTCTTTCTTCCTTTTCTTTCTTCCTTTTCTTTCTTTCTTTCTTTCTTTCTTTCTTTCTTTCTTTCTTTCTTTCTTTCTTTCTTTCTTCCTTTCTTTCTTTCTTTCTTTTTCTTTCTTTCTTCTTGCGTGTGCCTTGAAGAGATCACAGTCTCTACCAACCTAGGGGGAAAGTATGCCACTCTAAAATCATAGCTAATGGAACACCATTCCCAAAATAAATCATGATCTTTTTTAAATGGTTTGTTTGCACATGATATTTTGTCCCTGCTGTCTAGAATTCTCTCTCCACCCACCTCCACTTTCAGCTTAAAAAAAAACCTACTCACACTGCAAGGTTCATATTACACACCATTTATTGAGAAGGATATTTCTGCCATGTCCCTACCAACAGAATAGTGGTTTCTTAGATCACTTTGCACTAGATATCTTTATAGCATTTATTAGATCATGTTGTCATTATTTCTTTGCATATATCATGCTCTTCAAATGCAGAGTATACTTCTTTCATCTTTGATTTTCCAAAATCTAACTTTATGTGAGCCCTTCATTGGTAATCAGGAATTGAAGAAAGAAGGAAAGAAGGGAGAGAAGAAGATGAAGGTAGAGAAGAGAAAGAAAAATAAATAAATAGGATTGAATGAAGAAACTCAATTGCATTGGTGGAGCAAAGAATTGTGTATTTAGTAATATGAACATTGTATAAGTTTTAGAAGCTATGACTGATGTCATTAGACAATGAAGTATATATACCATTTTAACAATGGTGAAGTTTTTTAAAGAAGTTAGACTTAGAATATCATCGCTTATTATTTTATAGAAAACCATGGTTTAAAAATGCTCAATAATCACAAATGGTATGTATTTTATTGCTATTAATTCAAAGAATTAATTTAAGCACTTTCATTAGGAAAAATAGTTTCCAAGGCAGATGGGTATGTTGGGGACTGAATTCACTTACAAAGTAAACAACACCAATATAGCTGTTGTAGTATTCTAACACTGAATCAATTAATTTGTATTTAATTCAATTAACTTAATAAATTTTTAAGGCTTCCAGTGCTTTTTTCTTAACACCATTAGTCAGGGTGAACTGAGATGAAGGGAATGGCATGTTAGGTTATTTTAATTTTTAGTACTTTAATGAGCATATAATTGTCAACTTATAAAATAGTTTTCTTGTATTATCAAAATTGTTTTTAGGCAGTCAATAAACCCAAATCTGAAAAAAGTACTTAAATTAATGCTGTTTGTATTCATAACTTTATGTATATACATTTTTTTCTCATTCTCCCTTCTTTTCCTTAGGCTGTTTTCTGCTTCCAAAAAACATTACATTGAATATATTCAATATATTTTTATCTATACTGAGTGTTATTAGTTATTGAAATCAGCAATTGTAATAATAACGAAAACAGAAATTAAGTTTTAAAAACGTCTCCTAATAAATCTGTTTTAGTTCAATTAATCCTCTAGGAAAGCTATTTCCCAAAAATATATTAGAGAAGCTGTTGCTCATCTTGAACTAATAGAACAGATTACTACCAAAGATATCTTATTGGTTTTACCTGCTACTCACATACTCATTCTCTTCAGGCAGTTACATAGCAGGAGACAGATGTGACAGAAACCCCATAAATATCATTTATCAAAATAATTAGCAATATCATTCTTGACCTTTCTTATCTGTGTGTTATTTAAGATTTTAAACAGCTCAACTTTTTCACTTGTTTTTATGTTTCTATGTATCTATATGCTTTTGAGACTTGAGACAAACAATAAAAATATTTTCTTCATAAAAACTGTTCTAACCCCCCTCCAGGTAATTTTAAAATCTCAGTGGGTAGAGCATTCAAAGAAAGCCGGGATATCGGGTGCTCCTTGGTGCAATACCCACCCAGGTTGTGGGCAGCCTTCCAAGTCTCATGCCAGTCACAGAGGGTGTTGAGTTGGCAGTTCTTTCTGGCTGTTTGCCACTTGGTTTTCTCAGTGCTCAGGACTTGTATTTGTGCTGAACCAAGGAGATGCCCACTTTCTGTTTTACATTTCAAGCCTTTATTTCCTCTACCTTTAATGAGTTTTATGGAAGAACAAGCCAGATCAACTAAGGTAAGCCACTGTCACTCTCCACTAAATCTTTCCACTTTTCAAGAATCGCCCTGAAACTGAACTTCTAAGAATTGTTTATTTGGACTGGGACGCATGACCATATTCTTAGTATGGTTTCCTTGTATCAAGGAAATAAGTTGAAGTTCTGAGTTTCAGCCCTCTTTACCACTTATTGACTATGGGAAGTCATTAGCATTTACAAGTCTCAGTTTCTTGACAACAAAATGGAAATAACAATGTCTTTCTTGCCCATCTCCAAAGATTCTAGTGAGCTTAAATGAAGTTATGTATGTGAACATGTCTATAATCTGTGTAGCACGAGATAATATAAATGACTCCTCTTCCTTCTGAGGAATCAGATATGATGCAATAAATCTTAATCTTTAAAATACACTTTGTGGTTTTAAACTTTTGAAAGAATACATGTTTAACCATATCCTGATAATTCTGTTTATTGGACAGATACCTGCAAAAAAAATGAAACTAGGCCACATTCTCACACCATATACAAGAATAAATTCAATATGGACTAAGGACTCAAAATGTTAGACTCAAAACCATAAAAATTCTAGAAGACAACATAGGCAGTAAGATATCAGACATTTCTTGTAGCAATGTTTTTTCTGATATATCTCCTGAAGCAAGGTAATCAAAAGGAAAAAAATAAACAAATTGGACTACATCAAACTAAAAAGTTGTTGAACTGCAAAGGAAACCATCAGCAAAAGGAAAAGACAGCCCATAGAATGGGAGTACATGTTTGCCAATGATACATCTGATAAGGGGTCAATATCCAAAATTTATAAAGAACTTATATAACTCAACACCAAATAAAAGCAATCTCATTAAAAAATGGGCAAAGATCCTGGATAGACATTTCTCCAAAGAGGACATACAGATGGCCAAGAGACATATGAAAGGATGCTCAATGCCACTAATTGTCAGAGAAATTCAAATTAAAACAACAATGACATACTACCTCACACCTGTCAGAATGGATGTCATCCATAAACTCAACAAACAATGTGTTGGTGAGGATGTAGAGAAAAGGGAACCCTTCTGCACTGTTGGTGGGAATGCAGATTGGTGCAGCCACTGTGGAATCAGTATGAAGTTTCCTCAAAAGTAAAAATAGAACTGCCTTATGACCTGCCTTATGACCCTGTGATTCCACTTCTGGGAATTTATCCAAAGAAACCTGAAACACCAATCTGAAAGAATATATGAACCCCTATATTCATTGCAGCATTTTTTTCAATAGCGAAGATTTGGAAGCAGCCCAAGTGCCCATTAGTAGATGAATGGATAAAAATCCATTCTACACAATGAAATACTACTCAGCCGTTAAAAAAAAAAAAAAAAAAAAAGGAAATGGTACCTTTTGTGACAGAATGGACCTGGAGAGTGTTATGCTAAGAGAAATAAGCCAGCCAGAGAAAGACAAATATCACATGCTTTTACTTATATGTAGAATCCAATGAACAAAATAATCTAACAAACAAAATAGAAACAAACTCATAGATACAGAGAACAGAGTGACATCTCTCAGAGGAGAGGGGTTGGGGGGCTGAGTGAAAAAGGTGAAGGGATTAAGGAAAATTAAAAATCACAGACACCAGTATGGTGATTACCAGAAGGAAAGGGTGGTGGAGAAGGTTGAAGAGGATAAACTGGGATGGAAGGAGTATTGATTTGGAGTGGTGAACACACAATAGAATATACAGATGATGAGATGATGTATTATAGAAGTGTACACGTGAATCCTATATAATTTTATTAACCAATGTCACCCCAATAAATTTCATTAAAAAAGAAACAGTAAGGCTTGGACAAAAACAACAAATAAACTACAAAACCTTTCTTTGGTTCCAGGCACAATGGAAATTGGAAATTAATGGTTTATGTAGCATGTTTTCTCTAACTCCATCCTATATATCTTACCCTTCCATGTTTATTACTACCCACACAGCCCAGAAATCATGCTCTTTCTCAGAGCCTGAGTTACTACATGCTGTGGAATTTTATCTATCTTGGATAAGAAAAACAAAAATTGTTGACATCTTCATAATTTGGCAAATAATATTTTTGTTTTTACTTCCCTCTTAAGCATGAATGAAATTATAGCCTATAATTATGCCATTTCACTTAGGGAACCTTTAAATGTCCTTTAGGAAACATCTTTTTTTTTAAAAAAAATGTATTTTATTGATATTTTTACAGAGAGGCAGGGAGAGGGATAGTTAGAAACATTGATGAGAGAGAAACATCTATCAGCTGCCTCCTGCACACCCCCTACTGGGGATGTGCCCGCAATCAAGGTACATGCCCTTGACCGGAATTGAATCTGGGACCCTTCAGTCCACAGGCCGACGCTCTATCCACTGAGCCAAACTGGTTAGGGCAGGAAACATCTTGGTATAAAGTATTAATTAATCATTATTAATTATAACCTCCACTCTCTTCATATTTTTCTTCAACTTTCCAGAAATGTAGCATTATAAACTCATTTTTCTCTGTAGTATTTATCTATTTAGCAATAACTTTATAAACAGCTGTATTTAGGAGAAAATAATGGAAAGGTGAGTTTCAGTTTGAAAGAGACTAGAAATACATGTTGCTATTTCTTGAACAAGTAGAATGAATAATTCTATAAAAGATGAAAAAAATGTCCCATTGATTTGATTGCAGGTAAATGTGTGGGCTAATTCATCATTAATACATTAGTGTCATTATCACCATAAACATAACCTCAAAGCATGAGTATAAGTATTTGCTTTTGGTTTAGCTCCTCAATAATCAGCACATATCTTTTCAAATTTTTTTTTCAAAGTGGCCAAAAATACCCCAGAAGGAAAATAGTAATGACATATGAGAGAAATCAGAGGACACAGCTATATTAGTCTTATCTCTTTGCCAAGAATATTGTTACAAGCATTATTTTATTTAAAAAATTCATGTGTATTATTTTAGATTTGATTTTAAAGTAAAAAGAATATAATTTTCTTTTATACAAAAACCTGAAATGAATGTGAGTTTATTATTTTCATGGTTTGGTTTTTGTTTTGTTTTGTTTTGTTTTAGAATATGCAACTTTTCCTTATTTATTTATTAGTGACCCAGTGCCTGAAATTCATGCATATTAAAAGGGAATTAATTACAGGAAATATTTTAATATTGCTATTTGCCCTTTCTCTATAATAGAAGTGTCAGAGATGAAAGAAAATTAGTAAAATGTATATGAAAATCTTCCTCCTGTCAGAGTCTGGGGCACAACACAGTAACCAGAGTCAAGTCCTCACCCACCCATGTGCACCTTGAAATCACACAAGACCCAGACCTGGCTGGTCCCACCCCCATTGGAATAGATCCAGACCCGGCCGGCCCCACCCCCATCAAGCCCTGCCGGGTTGGGGGTGTGGCCTCAGGTTGCCTGGCCTGGTGCCAGGGAGGGGGGTGTGGCCTGAGGTCCCCCGGCCTGGGCCAGGGCAGGGGGCATGCCTTGAGGTCCCCTGTCAAGCCCCACCAGGCGGGGGGCAGAGCCTTAGGTCCCCTGCCCCAGCCCAGCACCACGCAGCCTCAGGTCCCTGCTGATTGTTCGTTAAGGCTCGTTACAGGAACTCAGCCTCCACTGTGGGCGCAGCCATCTTGTGTTGTGGGATCCCCACCTCTGCTGTGGGCGCAGCCATCTTGTGATGGTCAATTTGCATATTCCCTCTTTATTAGATAGGATTTTTTGATCATCAGAACATACTTCCTCTTCTCAGTCTTTAAAATCAATCTAGCCTTAGCAAAATAAACTGAAATGCAAAACATTTCTTTTCTTCTCCCATTCTTGATTATGAGGGACTTTTATTTCTCTTTTATTATATTCCAAAGAGCGACTTATCTATATATATAAAGAGGTAATATGCAATTAGGCCAGGATGCTGTAACGCTCACAACAAGCTCAGGAGGAGGGGCTGGGCATGGGCCCAGAGCTGGAGAGAAAAACACACAGGGCGGCCCACACCCAGCCCCAGAGCTGGAGAGAACAACATTCAGGGGGGCTGGAGTGGAGACACAAACCCACAGTGGGGCCCGGCCCCCAGCAGCCCCGTGGCCCCAGTGCACCAGCAGTCCTTGCCTCTGTTTGGGAGCTGCAGAGGAAACACCTTTTCTGACTGCTCATTGGCTAAGCTTGTGGTACGCCACTTGCTTGGGTAATAAGAATCCAAGAAGGTGATCTAGGGTTTTCCCACCTCACTCCTGGAGGAAAAAAACGAAGGTCTGCTGCTGGAAAGGCTAAGATATGTCATATCCTGCCCTAGCCGGTTTGGCTCAGTGGATAGAGCCTCGGCCTGCAGACCGCAGGGTCCGGGTCCAATTCTGATCAAGGGCATGTACCTAGGTTGCAGGCTCCTCCCTGGCTGGGGCCCAGGTCAGGGCTCATACAGGAGGCAACCAATCGAAGTGTGCCTCTCACATTGATGCTTCTCTCTCTCTTCAATGTTCTCTAAAAATCAATGGAAAAATATCCTCAGGTGAGGATAAAATAAAAAGAAAGAAATGTCATATCCTATGAAAGAGACATCTTGAAAATGCCTAAAGAAAGTTGTCATTTTACATGGTGAAGGGACTGGAGTCTGTGCTGATGAAAACTCCTTGGCGGCTGTGGCAGCACCAGTGGGATGATGGGGGTGGCGCCTTCCCCTGATCAGCCCAGTTGCCTCCCGAAGTGGGAGGCCAGACTGTGGCTTAGGCTTGCTCCCCTCAGCGAGCGGGCCTAAGCCATCAGTAGGACATTCCCTGAGGTTTCCCGGACTGTGAGAGGGGGCAGGCTGGGCTGAGGGACCCCAGTGCATGAATTTCATGCACCGGGCCTCTAGGATTCTTATATTTACGTGTTAGATTCCATTCTGAATAGCTACATTTACAAATTTTACCTTTTTCCAAAACATATTGTAACTGTTAAGTTTTAAAAACACTTTATCAGCCTGTTTTATCAAAAGGAAGTGGGGAAAGACCTCTGAAAGCCAACTCATAATGTAATGTTTGAAAATTTAGGACTAAATCACAAAATCTAGGACCATGCTGTCCTTTCTCTATCCTACCAGCCTGTTGAGCTTGTTCTCAGGATTGTTCTGTTTGCCAAGCCCAAGGACTTCTCCTAGGAGTGAGTTCTCCACCTTCTGCACCATGTAGCACATGCTCTTTCACTTGGAACGCAGGATTCTTTCTCATTAAACCTCTTCCCCACTTTGTTTGCACCAAAGGCTCAGGTTGTACCTGCCCATGCATTGAATGTGGTAGATGCCACAAAGAGGCATCTTTAGACTATCTTATCTCTTTTTCCTCTCTGCTTTAACAATCCTAAATGCATATAGATCATTAGCCATTCCTTCAGGGACAATGACCTGCACATTCTAAGCTTCAGCAGAAATTACCTTCCAAGTATAAACCTTTTGAAAAGCTTGCAAGATAGTTTAATCTTAATATTGAACAAACACTCCAAATTTCATATTCCCCCAAATATTTTCTCTCTCTAGTACTAACAAAATTGGAACAGAAATGTGGTCGTATGTGTGAATGTGACTGTCGCAAAAAGATGCCCAGATATTTAGTTAAACATTATTTCTGAATGTATCTGTGAGGGTGTTTCTGAATGAAATTAACATTTGAATGGATAGAGTAAAGTAGATTGCCTTTCCCAGTGTGGGTGGATCTCATTTAGTCAGATGAATGCCAAAATAGAATAAGAGACTAAGTACAGAACAATTCTTTCTCTCTACTTGACTGTCTTCAAGCTTGGACACTGATCTTCTCCTGCCTTCACACTCAGCCTGTAACTACATCATCCACTCCCGATAGGTCTCCAGCTTGGCAACTACTAACCTTGAACTTTTCAACCTCCATAAGCACATGAGCAAATTCTCGTAAATCAATCTATCATCTGTAATCTATCTATCTATCATCTATCTATCTATCTATCTATCTATCTATCTATCATCTATCATCTATCTATCTATCCATCTTTCCTATTGGTTCTGTTTCTCTGGAGCGCCCAAAATATTAGATCAACTTTCCTAGAAATGATTTCGAATGTGACACTCATATTAAAAAAAATAATTATTCAAATAATTCTTCAAACATCTCCTCAAAATAATACCAGCTACTACTAAACAGCTATGTTAAAAATCTGAGAAAGACTCATGTGAAAAGAGGAAGATTGTAGATTAACTCTGAATGTACTTTAAATATGAAACAGAACTTCTGCAAAATAATATTTATATAAATAATGCTTTATTAGGAGTTGCTAAAACCAAATTGGAAATGAACTCTTTTTTTTTTAACTTTTTTGCCAATATATATACAAATGATTTTCCATCTGCTTTATAAAAAGGTGATTGACTTTTATCCAATTTCCTGTGCAATTAGATCTCAGGTTTAGTTTTTAATTTTTAAATTAAATCTCATTTTATTATACTTGCTCATTTTATTATATTTTTAAAGGATCATTTGTGTTATTACTCAGACTACTTGATATTCACATCTTCTGAGTCAAAGCAATCTGTAGCCTATGCTACAAATAGTCTATTTAGCCCAAACATCACATGATTAATAAAGTATTTAAGAGAGACTAGAGCTGTCAATTAATGTTAAAAAGAAGAAGTTTAATAAAAAGTAATAGTAAAAAGAGTAAAAGGTAAAGAAAAATTGCCATCAACCAGTAAACCAAGTATTAGCTCATTTTCCTTTCTTTATTGGTAAATCAAAATAATGTACAGATTTGCATATTCATATATCAATGTATGTGCCAAAAACACCGGAAAAGTATAGTGCAACACTTCAAAGTCTGCATTAAACATAAAAAGAAAATGTGTCCACATGCTCTAAAAATTAAAATTTATTTAAAACTAAATAAAGGAATCTATAATAATAAAAGTGTAATATACAAATCGACCAAATGGCCGAACAGTGGGACAACCATCCGGACAACCATACTATGACACACACTAGCGCCAGGCAAGCCAAGGCGGGTGCAATGTAATTAGTCAGGGGCCCCTCCATCACCCCATGATGCAGAGGGAGGCCCAGGCCACCAGCTGGCAGGGCGATCAATCGAGGGGGAAGAGGGGTGCCAGCGGATGCAGGCAGCGCCAGGCCAAGGCGGGTGCAGGCGGGGGGTGGGACCAGCTGGCAGCAGCCAGGGGATGGGGGAGGCCCGGGTCCTGGGTGCGGGCAGCCAGGGAAAGGGAGGCCTACCCTTGCACAAATTTCATGCATGGGGCCTGTAGTGTATCTAACCATAGATACAATAGAAGGAGTGGAAGCCATGTGCCTCCTGACCAGGTGCAATAAGAAGGAAACAAATGTCTTCTCTGGTATTTCGGCCCCCAAAGAGCAGAGCCTGAATATAATTCCGAGTAAATATTAGACAAACACAAACTGAGGGATATTGAATAAAATAACTGGTCTGTACTCTTCAAAATTGTGAAGATCTTTAAAAACAAAGACAGAAAAACACTTCCAAATTAAAGAAGTTTAAGGAGATAAGGCAACTAAGTTTCACATGTAATCCTGGATTGGTTCCTGACCAGAATGATTCTCTTTTAGTATAAAGTATATTTTAGCATAAAGTACATTTCAGGAAAAATAGTGGGGGAGGAGCATAGTGAGTGACAGCAAGAATAAGAGGAGAGGAAAGAAAATGCAATAAAATTACAATATTAAGAGAATATGAATATATGGGGAAACTGCATTGTTTTGGGTCCTTTTCCATAAGTTTAGATTTCTTTTTTTAAAAAGGTAATAAAAAAGTGTTTGTTTCTTATAATATTTCTGTGCACAAATGTTTTTTTTTCTTTTGTATTCCCTCAAAATCATATTGCCAACGATACTCATTGAACTTCCATGCTGTAGAAAATTTTTGACATTATTTAGCACCCCAGCCCCACCACATTTTTATCTTAGAAGATAAAGAGAAATAGAGGTCTACACAGGTGAAGTCACTCACTCAATCTTAAACAAATATTTAATAAAATAATCGAAATGTGATATATATTATCCATTTTCATTATTTTCTTAATATATTTTGATTTTTATAAAGAAAATGCTAGCACTATCTATTTCCCTAACATTTAGTACAAGGTTATGCATAGAGATGCTTACAAAAGTGATTACTGACAGTTCTACTTCCTGATAATCCTGTTACCTGAATTCCATGTCTTTATTATTTAAGGCAATCATTAAATGTTTATGGACTGTCTTCTCTACTGCAGGAACAAACATTATACATTTTGATCTTCCCCCTCACCTCCCTCTTGAAGAAAACCACCCTCAATTTGGGGCGACAGTTCTGTGAACTCAGAGTTAAAATATGTGACAGGTAATGTGGTAGAATGAAAGGATGGAAAAATAAATACTTGAGACCACAATGAAAATTTTGCTAACTCAGAGAATTAACATATTATTTGTTTAGTGTCCTAATGTAAGGCTATATTTAAAATAAAGTTGAGCAATACACTGGGCTATTATGGTAGAAAACAGTCATGTAACCCTGTTTTATTAGCTTGTAGGATAATACCAAGAGTTGGCATAGTTTTGTTGGACCAGCACAGCATTTTAATGAACTTTGATTTAGGTTGAGCCTACCCCTTTAAGTTTCTACAGCCCTTATTGTCCATACTGGATGCTTCATATATTTTCAGCTTGGCACTTGATTGCATTTAAATCTGTAGATTCTAATTTAGTAGATGAAGTAAGGCAAGCACATACATAACCATAAAAACAAACAAAAAGGAGTAAAGGATAAATATTTATAAAGTATCTTTGAGATAACAGACTCTTAGCTTGAGAGAAGTGAGCACAATACTTCCTGGGGAAAGCAGAATATGTTTTAGGCTTTAAAAGACATTGATAAAGATAGGTGAGGATGTTTCCAAAAGGAATGATAAAGGGACAGGAGACAATCTCTAAAAGATTTATGGTTTCCTCTTTCTAGATCTTTATGAGGCCATTTGAGTATCTGTAAGATTTCTGTGGGAAGGCTGCCAACATTAAAATAAGACTTCCTATACTACTCTAAATTTGATATAAAAATAAATAGAGCCATCAATTGATTTTTTTAGCATTATAGACTAATATAATGAGAAGGAGGGAAGGGAGGGAGGGAGGGAGGGAGGAAGGAAGGGAGGGAGGGAGGGAGGGATAGATGAGGGAAGGAGAGAGAAGGAGGGAAACACAGAGATTTACCTTCAGCAATTACATCTAAACCTCTTGGAAAAATAGGAGCTCCCTTTTCCTTTTGTTGGTCTCCATAGGCAGTAATTCTGTGCTTATCTCGGTCTTACATTCTAGAGTTTACAGGTTCCTGTGACAATTGGTTAAGAGTAGATAATGGATATCTCAAGGACAAAGAGGAAACAAATAAAGACTCCACATTTTGTTTTATTTTACTATATTACATTTCAATTTATTTCAACTTGTTTATTATTTCTATCTCTATTATAGTACAAAAAATCTATTAGTAACTTATATCTCTCTGCATGTTGAAAATGTTGCTGAGATGCAAACTAAATTATATGTTAACAGTTACCTTTGGCTGTTTTCCTCTGATAGATTCCATATATAGAAAAATGTTCCTCTATTAAAAATCCTGTATTATTATTACTTACTTACTTTCATGATCAAAAGTATTATACAACCAATAATCAGGGCTTTTGAAGAGAATGTTGCTAACTGGTGTAACCATAGTATGTTTGTATATCTCTGAAAAAAAACTAAGAAACAACAACTTGCTTAATATGCAATCCTTTTGATGATACATATTTAATTCCTCTTACATTTTGAGATCTGGAAAACAGTTTATTACTCACTTTATTGTAGAGAAGTTCAGAGATCACTGGTTGTCAATACAGTACCTCCCATTGTCAAAAATTGATAGGGCTAACTTTGTTCAAGATTTTGCAAAACCCCCATTAATTCTGTAGACTCTAATTTTAGGTCAAGGGCTTCAAAGATAGTGTTTGCTAATGAACTGAATATTGGATGTCTAGATACCAAGGGAACATGTAAAATTAATATGTAAGGAGAAATCTTTCAAACTGTTTTGTTCTGGACAAATGTATACTAAATACTTTCATTACTTTTTAATTAAATTAAAATTCCTATAGCACTAGATAATTTTGATGGTCTCTTTTATATGTAAAATGGTAATTGCTAATTGACCACATGGGAGGGATGAATTTCAAAATATGAACTAAATTCAATGACATCACTGTTGCTTTGCAAATTGGCCCCTTTACATGGTGGGCAAGGAGAGACAGAAGAAAGGAAGACCACTCCAGATTGGTAGGTGGAAGGTTTAATAAGCAAGGGTACTCATACACAATATTTGTCTTTGTTGCTGCAAGATGAATAGATCTCCCCACCCATCACCAGGATGTTAAAAGTTTATATGGAGACCTTCCCTGAGTTCAGTCATGTATCCAATCCAGATGATCTCAACAACACATTGCTCTCTCAAGGCTGTATCCCTGAAAATGGCTCCCTCTGTGGGAACCATGGTCAGAACACACATCCCAAGGACAGGGGAGGGGGTAAGGAGCCTCTAATTATCTAGGTCTAACTTGAAGGTCATCCAGTGGTCACATTCTCTGGGTGACCTCCTCCAATGCTCACCATTTGTCCATCTCTTTTAGCACCAACCACTAGCCACTTATTCCCTTACCCAACCACACAAACATCGATATAGTTAATACACACACATTATGAATATTAACATATATATCACTTGAAGCTCACGAACATCTGTACTAATGGAAAATACTAACACATTTGCACTTAAGTTACAGTTAGGTGTAAAAGAACAAGGGTTCTCTGGCTGGTTTGGCTCAGTGGATAGAGCATCGGACTGCGGACTGAAGGGCCTCGGGTTCAATTCCAGTCAAGGGCACATACCCAGGTTGCGGGCTTGAACCCCAGTAGGGGGCGTGCAGGAAGCAGCCGATCAATGATTCTCATCATTGATGCTTCTATCTCTCTCTCCCTCTCCCTTCCTCTCTGAAACCAATATATATTTTAAAAAAATAAAATCAAAGAACAAGGGTTCTTGGACTTTCTCAGCTAATTTAGAAAGTAAAACATAAAGATCACCTTAATAACAGAAACCTTAGTGTTTTGTGCTTTAGTAAAAATGCCTATGGAAAGGTGATATAATGCCAAGAAGATCAAAAATGTTTGTAAAATGTAATCTTCAGCCAACTGTGTGCCACCAGGATAACTGAAATAGGACAAAGTGTTACATTCTCATAGTTCTTACCCCTTCTTCATTCTGAGCGGTCAGACTGAAGCTATTGAGGAGATGAAAGCATAACCACTGTGATATTTTCTCTCTTAGAAGCTGAAAACAAATAAGCATTTCATGGTACTCCTATCTCGGCATGATTTCCTCCTCTTGGAGTCTTGGATCAGATCTAGCATGGATAGAGAGAAAGCCTTCCAGATACTGTTTAAAATCAAACCTCAACATTTTGTGAATACAGTCTAATCATGTTTAGAAAATACAGCCAAACATTTGACTGAACAAAAAATATTCTTATGTCTGACAGGTTTTACTAATCAATGAGACCATAGGGATGATTGCATTTGATAGCCCAAAGAATTAAAGAGATAGAAATAAAGTAGTTTTAGGACATGACGCATAATGGCCTTAGCGGAGCAGGAATGAAGGCTGTGGAGTGACCATGAGAATGGGAGGAAGCACAGATGATAGAAATGAAGGTAGAGGAAAGCACAGATCTCATTCTTAGAATTTACCTTCAGAATATCTCCTGCGCTTAAAGGTTTTGGTAAACGAATGAACAATTGGATAAAGGTCTTTTTTTCGCTATGCTCATCTCTTTTTCTTTTCTCCTTCACTCTAGGATTGGCTGCTTTCATGGTATCAAAATTCCAATATACAAGAGAACTCTATTAGCACACTAGGGCTGGTATAACAAAATACTGCAAAATGGGTGCCTTAAAACAACATACACTTATTATCCCAAATTTCTGGGAAGTATAAGTCCTACAGTCACGGTGTCAGCAGCACTCTGCCCTCATGAAAGCTTTTGGGGAGAGTCTGTTCCAGGCCTTTGCCTTAGCTTCTGGTGTTGCCAGTAATGCTTGGCATTCCTTGGCTTATAGGTACATCGCTCCAATCTGGATTCTGCTGTCACATGACATTCTCTCTGTGTGCCTCTGTGTCCCTTCTCTTCCAGTCATAATGGATTGAGGGTCCAGTATGAGCTCGAATTCCAGTATGAGCTCGTCTTAACGAATTAGATCTGTAATGGACCTAGTTCCCAGTGAAGTCACATTCTAAGGTTCCATCGGGTAGTGATGGTGGTGGTGGTGGGTGACACTCTCCAACAACAGTGCAAATATCAGTTTAGCTCAGTGGTCTTAGTGAACTCACAGGCATTTCCTTTTCAATACTAACTTCTAACCATGGATTAAAATATATGTTTCTATTTTTTAAACTAATTTGGAATATCAACATTTAGAGCGTCACCTTAAGGTAAAAAGGAAAAAAATAGAAGGGTCATCCTAAGTCCTTAAGAATCACACCATTTATCCTCAAATCCCCTCTACCTAGTTGTGTATTGTTAAGAAGGGTGTGTCTATGGCCTCAGGCCACTCTCTGAATCAAGTCATCTAGAGACCAACTACATCAGAGAATCTACAATAGCCCACAAAATAATTGCCTGATTCCTGGGTTGGACAGTCTGTAAGCAGACTTGCAAATTGGTAAGTAGAGAATAAGTGGCAAAAATGGATAGTGAATGATCCCAGATCCTAGAGTGCTGTGCCTTCATCAATTGTGACCTAGAAGGCTGCAAGGACAGCAGGAAATAGATAGCAACATGTCCCTTATTTGCACAAACACATCGGTTGAGAACCAAGGCCTGTATTTTCAGAGCATGATCACAATGGCTCTGATGTTCAAAGATGGGGGCGGAGATTGCTAAACCCACTGAGGATGAGTGACAGACTCAGGGCTATCTGGCTACTTCAGAACAGAATCTGAAATGTAACCAAAAGCCTTGGCTTCCAGTGCCTGGCTGTCAGTTTCCAGTCAGCACTCTCCCAACACCAGGAGAAAAAAAAAGTAAAGCTCACCGTTGATAAAACGGCTCTTGCGTTTTAAAAGCAAATGAAGAAAAATGTTCAAGAAAAAAAAAAAAAAAAAGAATAAGAGAGAAGAGAGTGTGGGAGAATAGGGGCAGGAGTTTGGGACGGAATGAGTTAGTTTTGGCAGAGAGATTGGTCCAGGACTCCGGCGACAGTGATACTAACAAATGCTTTGAGCTCCTTGTTCAACAAATGCGTGTTTGGTTGATACATTTGCAGTTGGAACTGAAAAGTGCCCCAGTTGGCTGGAAGTTTCATAAGCTGCTCTTTGGGAGTTCAGCATCTGTCAGGTGAATCAGAACAAGGGTCCCCCTTATATTCCGCAGGAGAAAAATTCTATCTAATGAACTGCTGATACCAAGTGTTTATTGATTTCTCCAAGGCACATTCAAATCAGATGAAAGTTAAAAGGCTCAAAGGAGTTTTTGATGATCTGGGAAAACTATTCACAGAGAAAAACCGGATTGAAATTTTCATGAAGACAAATCAGAGGACACATCTCCTGCTAAGTGCTTTACCAGGTAATTATTTCATCCTCACAACTCCTAGCCTGAGTGCTTTCTGCTCCATTTTACAGATGAGGAAACAGACTGTGTGAAATGGAGTAATTTGTCCATAGTTACAGCATGAGCATGTTGCAGAATTGGACTAGAAACGGCCTGACTTAAAATATTTGCTCTTACTCCCCAGCAAATGATGCCTCCCCAGGAAATGATGCAGATAGTAAAAAGAATTTGAGAAAGCATTCAATCCGACCCCTCCCGTTCTTCACATGAGGACATTTACATGAAGAAACAGGTGATAGCACAAAAGTCACACAGGAATACATATCCAGTATTCTGACTTTATCAGAGGAACCGTATTCTCTTTGCAATACTACTTAATATGGAGCTTAGATAGAGATTTTACTGTTTTCAGGTCGAAGCAGAAATGAACCATTACGGAGATAGCCAGTTCCTGGGAGGTGGAGTTAGTAACAAAATGCCGTCTGCCATTTTAAGCCAGATTCATGTAGACCAAGAATCGTTTCTCACTTGTGACTTGGTTACAGAATATAAAAGGGAGAATGTGATGATTGCCTTAGACAACATTATCCCTCACTGGCTGTCAAAATGATATTTGTTATTTTGGACCTCAGGTGCAAAGAGTTGATCTAATCACACTCAGTTCATTGACCTTGGTCATGAATCTTGACAAATAATTTCACATTTTTCCCTTTATTATCTCCAGTCAGCTCTATTATGACTATCCCCCCAAGAGCATCTGCTCTGATTTGTTTCACATATGGTATTTATTTTAAAAAAATTTTAGGGGAGAGCACTACCGCAAATTATGCAGTCGAGTTTCCCACATTTGGGGAAATTGTAGGGGTCAGCACATCCAGAGTGCAATGGATAAGCCTCACCCTAGGAAAACCACCTTCGTGGTCATGGTATCTCCCCTACCAGGTAAGCATTCACATATGGTATTTATTATTGCAGCATGACATGCAAGTTGTCTTGTATACATATAATTTTAATATACATAAAACCGTGGTATTCGCTTTCCTAGTTTTATTACTCAACATTTAATTATAAAGAATTTCAAACATACAGAATATATAAAAGAGCTTTACGTTTGACGGTCTGATCAATGCTTCTCTGTCTCTGGATCTGTTTTTGTTCATCAGTTTATGTTCATTATATTCCACAAATGAGTGAGATCATGTGATATTTATCTTCCTCTGACTGGCTTATTTTGCTCAGAGGGAAGGTAGGGGCGGGTTAGGGGTAAGCGGGAAAGATCAACCAAAGGACCTGTATGCATGCATATAAGCTTAACCAATGGAAACAGACAACAGGGGGGTGAGGGCATAAATGGGTGGGGGTATAGGGGAGGAATGGGGGGGGGATAAGAACACATGTGTAATACCTTAATCGATAAAGAAAAAATTAAATTTAAAAAAGAGCTTTACGTTGAGCATTTCTATACCCCCATTACTCAGATTCAACCATAATGCCTCACTGTTCATTTCCATCATAACTTGAAAGAATTTCACTGTACACTGCAGATGTCAGTACACTTCTGCCTAAAATATATCAGCATTCAATGCCTAGAGCTGAGGCAAGCAGAGGGAATTTTCTTGCAGGACAATAGGAGCCCTCATAGCCTGTGCTGTGCATGTCATCCTGTTTGGGAGTATGTGCTCTTTTGTTCTGTTTAAGTGTATGTGCCTCGTATGACACCTGGCCAACCCCAGTGCTATAACTATACTGCAGGGAGGCCATCTATATGGTCCTTTGCCTTCAGCACAGTAGAGTGCCTTGCAGACCAACTTGATGCTAAGGTTGCTGGTCATAGGGACCAACACTCAGTTGGCTGGAAGTTTCATAAGGTGCTCTTTAGGAGTTCAGCATCTGTCAGATGAATCCGAACAAGGGTCCCCCTTATATTACACAGGAGAAAAATTATATCTAATGAACAGCTGATACCAAGTGTTTATTGATTTATCCAAGGCACGTTCAAATCAGTTGAAAGCTAAAAGGCTAATAGGAGTTTTTGATGATCTGGGAATACTCACTCTAGAAGCTGATCTTGCTCCATCTCTTTTCTATGTGAGTAAAGCGTTGTTCCATCCAGTACTTACGTGAGCTGTCCTTGTTGGCTGCTCTGGGTGGTAGGCAAGGCAACAGTGTCACTTGCTTTATACTTCCCTTACCAGTGACTTTCTCAGAGAATTTCAGACTTCTACACTTTCCTTTAACTTCTGCACTAACTCCAGAATTAGGCCAGAGAGAGTCACACCAGTCTGTGATTAATTTCCATCTCATTAAGAATTGCATATGAAAACAAAAGGTATTTTCTTTAACTTTATAATTGCAATTATTGTTACATAATTTTCGTCCATTTGATCATGGATTATGTAAATTTTATCTTAAGTGGATTAAAATATTTTTTCTTAAAAGTATAATACCCACTTAAATAACTGTACCATAACTAATTCAACCATTTCCGTTATTTGGAATTTGAACTGCTTGATTTTTTTTTTAATGGTGCTGTGATAAACATTTTTTTTTATCTGCATGTACTGTTTTCTGTATCTACTGTAAAAAATGTAACAGCCCTAGCCAGTTTGGCTCAGTGGAGATTAAACTTTAAGGCCCCATTATATATAGTCGCCATGTTTTTAGGCCTAAGCTTTTATTTTATTTTTTTAAAAATATATTTTATTGATTTTTTACAGAGAGGAAGGGAGAGGGATAGAGAGTTAGAAACACCGATGAGAGAGAAACATCGATCAGCTGCCTCCTGCACATCCCCCACTGGGGATGTGCCCGCAACCAAGGTACATGCCCTTGACCGGAATCGAACCCGGGACTCTTCAGTCCGCAGGCCCACACTCTATCCACTGAGCCAAACCGGTTTCAGCCTAAGCTTTTATTTACATCCATTTTAACAACATATGAGAGCATGCTTTTACTGAAAAGCTGCCAGTGTTTTGAATTACTATTTCAAGAGAGGAATAGAATATGAATTTTATCTTCTTGGTTTTAGTAAGAAGGAATACTTTTCTGTTTGGTCCCTGAATAATTTTCAGTATATCAAGTATTATTTTTGTTGTCAACTGTTTTTCCTTAGTGTGCTGTACACTTTTAAAAACTGGCAATTATTGATGGAACGTTTTAATTTTTACATACATTGATCCAGACTTTTCTTTCTTCTTGGCTTCTTTCTCTTTTAAGCTTAGAAATACCTCTTTTCTCCAGAAACCAGGGGCAGGGTCCATGCTATTGCCTTTGTTTTTAATTATATTTTCAATAAACAATGAAAATGTATTCAGCTGAAGATAAAACCAAATACTAGCCTCATTCAAAAGTCAATGAATAAAAATATAAGGAAAATATTGACTAACTTACTGTTAAAGCATAAAAATGACATTTCCTTTCAGATTGTCTGACTTTGTAATTGAAGGTGTATTCCTGTCCATATTTTAGGGAAATACTCTGTAATGGCCACTTAGAAATTTACATGGTTACATAAATCATAATTTCTATTTGTAATTTATTAGTCTCAAATTTATTTCTACACATATTTGAGTTCTACCTATGTGTATGTTTTAGACTGAATCGTGTCCCCCTCCCAAGTTCATATGTTGAAGTCATAAGCCCAAGATGACTGTGTTTGGAGATGAGCCTTTAAGAAGTTAATGATGGTTAAATAGGGTCATAAAAAATGGGGTTCTAATTCAATAGAACCTGAATGTCTTTATAAAAAGAGGAGGAGACACCAAAGATATGTATGTACAGAGGAAAGGCCACGTGGGACACATGGAGAAGGTGGGTGTATGGCACCTTGATCTTGGACTTCCAGCCTCCAGTACTGGAGGAAATAGATTGTTGTTTAACCCACGTGCTTGTAGTAATTTGTTATGGCATCCTGAGCGGACTGAAACACCTGCTACGATAATAGATCTACATTTGAAGAATCTTCTTGACATTCAGAACCTCACAGATTATTTGGAGGAATGGAATGCGAAGATATTTGCCACCCAAAACCTAAAACATGGTGAATTTTACTCTACATATGTCCTCATGTGTTCAATTTACTCCTGGTGTCTGGTTATGTGTTTGTGTGTCTGCTTCTCTTTAGGATGCCTCACTAACTATTTCTAACCAGTGGCTGCTCATTCTATTTATACTTGAAGCTCATCTTAAATGAAAGGGCATTCTTGAATATGAACAAGAAAGAGTAGACCTAGTTTATTTTAATACGGTAAAAAATGTGTTCCCAGGACATTTAAAAGCAAAATGTCTTTGCAAAAATAAAATTAAAAAGAAATTTACAGCTGTAACATTTTGCTTACCTTACACATTTCCCTGGAGTCCCTCTCTCTGTGATGAAAAGCATTTGACTCAGAAATCAGTTCTTCAAAGCCTTTCCCCCCACTTCTTCAAAAATGTCTATTTTCTCATTTCCCACTGCGGTGTTATTGAATTCATAACAGCAGTTCTGCAGAGTATCATTTACCTGTAAGCTAAACCAGCAAATTCAAGGAGTTTCAAATGATGAAATCTGATTTGGTGGCTTTATGCTAAATGACAATCATATGGAAAAGACGCTGAAATAAAACTGTGCCGAGATGCACCAGTAGGTGTCATTTTCTTTATAAACAGAAATTTCCCTGCAGAGTAGGAATGCATAAATTGTGATTGTGTCAATCATGGGCACTAAGATTACAAGAGAATTGTTTAAAATTCGATTTGGTAGGAAGAATATTAAGATTTAGAGAGGCATGCTGTAATAGAAAGAGCACAAGTAATGAATCACAAGTTCTGAACTAGGTTTATTGGTCAATTAGAACAATTATAGTGAAGAGGTTTTAGACATGCCCTTGACTTTCTGAGCCTCACTTTCCTGATTACTGAGATGCTTTGTTAGAAAGTAGGAGATATGCTGCATAAAGTAGAAATAGTTTGTGTAAAGACATAAAAAAAAAAGAATTCTAAGTATTTCCATCAAGAAGAGATTTAATACAAAGAATCAGAGGCATATAAAACCGTTAGGTGAGCTAGGACAGCAAAGATTAGGTAAACAGCTGCTAGCTCTTCAGAAAGCATGATGTGCAAAAATCACTGACAACTCCCCATTAGGCTTTCAGCACCAAAGAGGTTGATTCCCATTTGATTCATGAAATATACTGGCAAAACATCCTGTAGTCCATCTTTCAAAGCCCTCACACCATAATGAAGCCAAACCAATTCTCCATCTCTCTCCTATCAAATCTTTAACAAGAGCTTTGCATTTGCAGGGCATAAACTGGATCCCTGCTGACAAGAGAGTCTAGGGCAACCGTGGGCAAACTATGGCCTGCGGGCCGGATCCGCCCCTTCGGCTGTTCTATCCGGCCAGAAGCCGAAAGAGCAGAGGGTTCTCTTGCTCTCCGCTCCGCTCCTTCACCAGCAGCAGTGTTAACAAGGCAACGTCGGGAAACACGGCCGCAGCTCCTTCTTCTGAGTGGGCGGATTTATATCCGCTCATTCAGTAGAAGGAACAACCTCTCAATCTTCCAGAGGCTCCTTGTAATGCCCGCGGACGCGTCCCCCGACATCACCCTGGGAATGCGTAGACACGTTATCGTGGTGATGTAGGGAGACACGCCCCTGGAGAGCACAGTATCAGAGCATTAGCTAAAAAGGAGACCAACAACACTGTTCCCACTGAAGTGGATGTTTTAAAGACCAAAAACCTTTCAACCCAGTCTACATTGCCATCTACATCTACGTCCCGGGCATAATTTGGAAGTTGCACTAAAGGAAATGTTTAATTTACTGTTTACACATTTTGTTCTTTTCTATTTGTTTTAATTTTAAATTATTTTATTATATTTAAGTTTAATTTGAAAGGCTTTTGTACCTTTCCTTTGTTAGGCAATTTTATTTTGCCTTTGCCATCTTCAATATAAGGTATGTTATTGTGCTATGATTCCTCCATTTTTTGAAGTTTCAAATTATAATAATTAGTGTTTACATTCTTCTTGTTAAAATGTTTGAAATGAATAGAACTATTGAAATAATAAAAAAAAAAGACCGTACCCTTTTATGTAATGATGTTTACTTTGAATTTATATTAGTTCACACAAACACTCCATCCATGCTTTTGTTCCGGCCCTCCGGTCCAGTTTAAGAACCCATTGTGGCCCCTGAGTCAAAAAGTTTGCCCAACCCTGGCCTAGGCAGTGGTTCTCAACCTTTCTAATGCCGCGACCCTTTAATACAGTTCCTCATGTTGTGGTGACCCCCAACCATAAAATTATTTTCGTTGCTACTTCATAACTGTAATTTTGCTACTGTTAATGAATCATAATGTAAATATCTGTGTTTTCTGATGGTCTTAGGCGACCCTGCTAGCGGTTCTCAACCTGTGGGTCGCGACATTAGAACCACTAGTAGGGTTGCCTAAGACCATCGGAAAACACAGATATTTACATTACGATGCATAACAGTAGCAAAATTACAGTTATGAAGTAGCAACGAAAATAATTTTATGGTTGGGGGTCACCACAACATGAGGAACTGTATTAAAGGGTCGCGGCATTAGGAAGGTTGAGAACCACTGGTAGAGAATGTAGTTTCCAGGCTTTTAGCTCTTGCAACAGAAGTGATAACAGAACAATGTGGGAATGGGTTTCAGATTCCAACAGACAATTTATAAAATAAGCTCACTCCGCATAGAAGACGCTCAGAAAATTCAATTCACCCACTAGTTTTGTCTGCTTTACCAACAAAATGGAATTCAAATTCATTTCAATTGGATCTCCATATACTGTAACCATCAGTAATTCAATATAACATCCTGTCTCATATGGACTATTACAATATTGATTTTGTTTTCCTGTCTCATATGGACTATTACAATATTGATTTTGTTTTCCTCTTTCCACGTTGCCCTATTAGGCCTATAAGTTTGATTATGTTATGGTTACAAAATATCCCCAAATTGCAGTGGCTTAACCTAAATGGTGTCCATTTCATGCTCATGTTATATGCCTCCCATAGATTTTCATGTTCATGTTATATGCCTCTGTTGCTTATGGTCATTTAGAGACCCAGGCTGACTGAGCCTCCACCATCTTATAAAAGTAGCATCTGGAATCTCCATTGTCATGATGTGAAAATTGAAGAACTAGAGCAGTGGTTGGCAAACTCATTAGTCAACAGAGACAAATATCAACAGTACAACGATTGAAATTTTTTTTGAGAGCCAAATTTTTTAAACTTAAGCTTCTTCTAACGCCACTTCTTCAAAATAGACTCGCTTAGGCTGTGGTATTTTGTGGAAGAGCCACACTCAAGGGGCCAAAGAGCCATATGTGGCTTGCGAGCAGCAGTTTGCCAACCACTGAACTAGAGAATTGCTCATGGGGATTTGTTGAATAAGTACACTAGTGATCCAGTGATGGTCCCATCCTATACAATCCTATATAATAAAAGCGTAATATGCAAATTGACCGAGCAGCGGAATGACTGGTTGGTGGGGGGCAGAGCTGGTGAGCAGGTGGCACCAGGCCAGCCAAGGTGCATGCCAGTGGGCAGAGGGAGGTGACTGTGATGGGGGGGCAGTGGTGACCAGTGGCGGTGCGATGGGGCCAGCGCTATCCCCTGATCACCTGCCCAGTTGTATCCTGCAGAGGGAGGCCACTGGCAATGGCGGTGGGGTGATTCAGGGCAGGGCTGGCCACTCACCATCCCCAGATCACCTGCTGGGGTCACCTTCCACAGAGGGAGGCCAGACAGTTGGACATCCCCTGAGGGCTCCCGGACTACCAGAGGGTGCAGGCCAGGCTGAGGGACCCCCGAGTGCATGAGTTTTCGTGCACAAGGCCTCTAGTTCAATTATAAGAAATACAACCCATAGAAGATTTGATTAAACTACTATTTTTTCCATAGTTTGTATAACTAGTTTTCCACATTATACCCAGATTAATATTTATAAAATATAATCAAATCATGTTTTTTATTTTGCTTAAAAGCATTTGGGGTACCCATTGTACATAAAATTTAACTAAAACCTTTTATTATAAATAGACTACTGATCCTATAAGATCTGGAGTACCCCCTTTTTTAATCTAACAGTTTATCATTTTTGTTCTTGCTCACTGTAGTTCAAGATATTGGTTTTCTTAATGTCCTTTAAATGCACCAAGATAGTTCCTGACTTAGGGCTTTGCACCTGCTGTCCCTTCTGACTAGACTTTTTTCTACAAGTTTTTGCATGACTAGCTCCTTCTCATTTTTCAGGACTCTGTTTAAATGTCACCCTCACATTTTACTCTCCAGTATAACAACTTTATAACACTTTTCAAAATCTGTAAAAAGTTGATTACAAGTTCATTGTTTATCCCCGATCCCTTTAAAAGAAAATCATGAGGTAAGGGCCATGTTAGTCTTATATTTGCCTTGTATTTCATGTATAGAATAGTGTCGGGCCCATAGTAATCAATCCATAAATATATGTTAAGTGAAAATACAAATCAATAAGTTTTGTCTATCATTATTTACCAAAGTGATTAAAACAGCATTAATATTAATAGCAATTAGGAAAATATTTCAGATACATATTAAGTTGAGAATATCTACTTGTCTTCCTTTCAGTGTTAGGGAAACTTAAAAGCTCTACATATTTTTTTTTCATTTATTAAAGAGTGCTATCTAATGATAACTTCTGTTTTACACACACACACACACACACACACACACACACACCTGGATAAAAAATAAATGAAAACCTATTCCAAATGTAACAAAAAACAGCTAAAAAGCATAAAGTTGCTAATCTAAGTGCATTGTGTCTCAAAAGACCATTTGTCATATTTAGCTATTAGTTAACATCTACTAAGAAAGATGATAGCATTTTTGTCTTTATAAAATAAAATCTAAAGATTTTCTTTCTCCATACTTAGAGCAATACTTTGCATGGAATTTAATCATTGGGATCCAAATTGGGTTTTTAAAGAATCATCTGGAAAGTCATGACAAGTAGCATGTGCATGGGTTAGTACCAAGCTCAGCCATGTTAGAATTTTATTTATGAATGAGATTTTATGGTAGAGAAGCATGAATTCCAAGCTGGGCTCTGCCTCTTTTAGCTGTCTATTATTGGACAAGTTATTTTTGGGTCCCAGATTTACATCAATATTATTTCAAAATATTAGGAACAGCTTAAGGACTTTTTTTTTATTAAAATCACTACCATAGTTCCTCTGTTAAAAAGTATGAATTCTTGCCTGGCCAGCTTTGCTCAGTGGTTGAGTGTCTATGTATGAACCAGGAGATCACAGTTCGATTCCTGGGTTTCGGGCTGGATCCCCAGTGCATGAGGCAGCCAATCAATGATTCTCTCTCATTGCTAATGTTTCTATCTCTCTCCCTCTCCCTTCTTCTCTGAAATCAATAAAAATATATTTTAAAAATTAAAAATATAAAAAGTACAAATTCTCTAATTGTTTCAGCCAAATATGGACTGAAAAGAATTCACAACATAGTACATGATTGCTTTAGACAGAAGTAGAGAGACAATGCATCAAATACTTACCCAAGTTTTTTTTTAAAAATGGTGGTGTTTTTATTTTAAAACAAATTTGAGGGGTAAAAGAAGAGTCGGCAAACTCAAATTAGAAAAAAGAACAGATAATCCCAGCATGAAGTATATGTAGTCCAGGGCAACCTAGGGAACACCTCAAGACATAATCAACCAAACAAAGCAAGTATTTCCAAGCTCGCAGGATCCTGAGACTTAATGCCTTTGGCAGAGAGTAAACCTTTAATATAAAACCAACACATATTAATGATTATACTTCAAGAAAATCTTTGAAATCTTATAAGAATATATATATAGGTCTATAGGGATAAAAAAAAAAACCTGATGAAGAAAACATGAGTAAGAACTGGAATTAATTTACACATTTTAAAGAGTTTAGGTTTAATTTATTTTTAAGAAACCATCAATTCCTTACCATGTTTGAAGTAGCAGGAGATAATACTAATTAAAAATGTATATTGAAGGTAAATACTAAGAAGGTAGGGGGATATATTTTTTTATAGTTATACTTAGGTTCCATTTTTAGGAGCACCGTAGAAATGAAACACATGTACAAATTTTCCCCCTGATAGGACTGGTTTCGCACTAATTGATTAATAGTTTGGCCAATTAAAATAACACAAAAATGAGAGATGAGATTAAGCATATGAATAGTTTTTGAGTGCCATGTAAATCAATTTGTTTACATGCCAACAAAATATCAATGTGAATGAATTATTAGCTGCTTACTTCTACCTGATTTTGTCTAGTGGTAATTTAAGTAACAAAATGCCTTCCTTAGAAAGACTTCTATGTATGATGGTTTATGTTGTCGAGTTGAAGCCCATTTTCCTAAACCATGAGTTAGGGAGTGAAGTTCTCAACAACAACAGAAAAGCACTTCATGATCAAATGAGTTTAGGAAATGCTGAGTTGAAATATATTAAACATGATTTTTGCTTCAGCATTGAGCATTTTTTGTTTGTTTGTTTGTTTATTACTAGAGACTATGATCTCAGAGAATGGTAGCATGCAGTACTTTCCAAACAAATTGTTCCATGGAATATATTCCATGATATATAAACATATATTATACAGCATAGAGTCCATGAAATAAATATTTTCCAAAAGCTTAGTTGCCAGTGGAAGTATTTGGTGAAAATCAAATTAGAGTGTATCTGTCCCTTTTCAAGCTGTGAGAAACTGCAGTCCGAAGAGCCCTGGAGAACTAGGATGTCTGTAAGACCCAACTTCCAAAAAACTTAGAGAAATGGCATTGACTACCAAAGGGAGTCAGGGTGGCAGTGAGCCAGCTTCCGTTGCTTTAACGTTATAGAGTAAGAGTTTCCAGAGAAAGGTTTGGCAGACAAGATCTGGCAGGTTCTCTAAAAACTTTTTGCTTTGATTTTGCAGCCAGCTGAATGACCAAGTACACACAAGGCGCTCCCAGGCTCATCTCACAGTTGCTAGAGAACACCCAGGTCATTTGCTTTCATAGATTGATCATTTAAATATTCGTCCTGATTGTACAAATCCTTTTTCTTCCTTAGTCCATGTACTTCATATTCATTCTTTATGACCCCACTCAAACCCTGTTCCCACCATCAAGCCCCTCCATGAAGTCTTTCTTGACTATTCCAATCTCATCATGTAACTTGGTCCCATTCCTGTGTGTTTTTTTTCTCTCATAATCTCTATCTTTTTACTTCTAATAATGAGTTTCAACATGTGAATACATATTTATTTGTTTGTTTATTTGTGTAACTTCTCTCCTTCTGTTGGGGTCTAAGCTCTACAAGACAAGAAAGAGCAAGAGGTTTTGCCCTGTCCACTACTCTACTCTGTCACTGTGCCAGGCATAAAGATGACACCCACTAAATCTGGTATGCATAAATGAATAGAGCTACAGTGTAATGGAATAATGCTGAGTGGACTTAGAGACCTGGTTTCAAATTCTGGCTCTGTCATTTATCAGCTCTATCTCCTCTCTGAAATTCCCTTTCCTCCTCCTAATATTATAAAATAGTTATAATATTTCCAATTTCATAAGGATTTTGTTAAGCACTAAAGATTTTATATAATCAATAACTATTTAATTATTCATAATTAATTTTTATTTATTTTGTGACACATATTGCCCCACTCACCTAAAGAAAATATAACTTTACTAGTATGTGTGTGTGAGAGAAAATAAAAATTACAGGAAGGTCTTCCTGTTCAAACAATCTGTAGTTACTAAAAGTGGAACATATTTTTGTTTTACATGGATTCAATGTTCTTATTGGTAATTAGGTTCTTAAGCCAGGATGGCAAAATCTATTTTACAAAACATTTTCAATTAGCTTTAATCAATCAAGTGCAGTACCCCTTTCAAGCTCACTGTAAAAACTATTCTTCAAGGATCTCAAATGAGTCTTAATCTCCTCCCAGACTCCCATTGCACTGGTGAAGCTAAGCTTAGTTAGGTGTGGAAGGAAAGCAAACTAATTTTATTTTAATTACAAGTACTTCTGGAGCCTAGAACTGGGGGAAGTAAATGCACACACAATCATTAGTTGGTATTGAAATGAGAAGAACAGTAGCTTTCGATTCTCTCTCATGTGCCTTTATTTTAAAGATGAAGCTCAATTGTGACTGATAGAACTGGGGCCAAAACTTATGGCAGAGGAGAAAATTCAGGCATTGTAGGGAAATAATCTTGAGGCACATCAGCTTTGCCTGAGCATCCACTCACATCCATCCGATGTCAGTAATCTCCTTATACTTTTAAGGAAAATAAAATTATTCCTTATTTATTTTGATATTTGTTGAAAATGTGTTGCATGACAAAAAAACAAAAAACAAAAAAACAACAAAAAAAAACCTGGGCCTAAAGCAGTGAAGGAAATACAATCCTTGAGCTCAAATAGTTAAGAAAATAGAATGAAGCACAAAAGCTCTTGGCACAAGGGAGAAAAGCTGGCCCAACTGGAGGGAACAAGGTCTCATGGCTACTTTTCCAGTCCGAGTCCCCTTTGCCATAAGACTTAGCACAATGTTCTAAACACTAGAGACATGGGAAATAGCTGATAAATCAATAAGTTTGAATTAACCCACAATTCAGCAAGTTAATTAGAAACATCTGAACAATCATAATACAACTTATTTACAAATGCAGCCAACTTCATTTATACTAGTATACGATCTGTTCACCAACAACTATTTATATTCAGTTAACATTCATTAAAAATTAACCACAGACCAGGATCTTTAATATAAACTTTCACAATTAATGTGGTAAGATCAACTAATGAGGAAGTGACATCCAATGGAGTGACATCACATAATGAGAAAGTAGTGACATTGTATAAGACGATGAGACGGAAGACAAAATCATTACTAAGGTTATGAGCTTGTAAATGGTGGCATGAGCACTCGAATTTAATCCTTCTGTTCAGTGCTATATCTTTTATAGTAGGCAACATTTTATACTAGACTAGAGGCCCAATGCACAAAGATTCGTGCAAGAATGGGCCTTCCTTCCCCTGGCTGCTGGCACTGCCTTTGCTCTGGCCTGGAGCCACCTTTCTGCCTTCCCATGCTGCCCAGAGGCCTGGAGTGGCCAGGTCGGTGCGGAATGCCTGCGTCGTCACCATGGCAATGATGCAAGCATCCTGCCCGGCCACTTGGTGCCTGCATATGCAAATTAACCCGCCATCGTTGTTGGGTTAATTTGCATACCCACTCCTGATTGGATGGTGGGAGTCACGAAGCTATGGTCAATTTTCATCTTACTGTTTTTATTAGTGTAGATAGCAGGTCGAAGAAGGACGTGTGAGGAACAGGACCAAATTTTAACCTTTTGACAAAAGAGAAAGCAAGCAAAGGAAGATGGATCATTTTCAAGATGACTCAAGACATACAGCTAATCATTTGAATTATTTACACACAACACAGATGTGCAAAAGCCTCTTGGTATCCCTTGGAACACTTTTTGCCTTGTCCTGAGAGATGTATAGTCTGTGGGAAGAAATTAATCTCATTCAATTGCTAGAAGTCGGAGATTCATATAGTGAGATGATTAGAAGAGGGTTGGTAGGTATACTTTCAACTAGAGCTAGAATAATGAGCATATTCTTCTTAAAAATTATAATTGAACCATAGGAGTGAAAAATCAGGTTGGGGAGAATAATAATAGGATAAAGTGATAAAATCTTGAGGGACATGCCAATATGGTGATGAAGCAAAAGTCATATATGTAAGGTAGGGAAATAGCTAGTATTCTACTTATTCTGTTATTCTCAGCAGGATATATTATTTTATGTATTTGAGCCATATATTTAAAATACAATATTAAAATTATAAATTGTATTCAAGTATCATCCCTAAAGAAAATAAATAACTCTCAGTTGTTGTAAAGCCCACTTATTTGTATACTGACAGTTCTGATTTGTTTGTGTCCAAATTTTTTTAATGTTTTAGAAGAATTATCTAATGCTTTTTTTTGGGGGGGAGGGTTAAAAATCAGCAAATTCAGTATACTAAGAAAATAATCATTTTAAATCATCCATTTGAAATTTAAAAGTACATTATATTGTATTAAAAATTAAAATATAACAGAACCAAAACACTAAAAATAAGAATATGAATAAGATTAGGTATGGTATGTACTCATCTTTTAATGGTCACAAAGCAACCATTTTCTGTACCCGCATAGATTCTAGATTCTACCTTCACATTTGCAGATGAGCAGGGCTATTGACTAAATGACTCATTTCTCCATGTGGACTACGATATTTGGGAATATGCAAATGTAGAGAAATGTGGGCAAATCTCACATTTTAGAATTCACAGTGTTCTGATGTAAAATATTCCCATCATGTTCATGTAGGGAAATATTCTAATGAAATACCTACTGAGCCACATCTTAAAAGCCACATCTTCCATGACCATGATGGTGACTAAGAGTCCCTTGAAATAAATCTTCTAGTACATATAATATTCACTAATAATGGCAAAGACAAAAAGTTCATACCCTGCAATTTGGTTGAGGGAACTTTTGATAAGTTTGCCTGAGATTCCCTACCTTAGAGAGAGCTGAATTGGTCCCAAAGCTCAGGATCTCCTGTAATCAAAGGCATTAGCTATTGCTTTCTAGGATACAAAGTTGGAGTAGAGCAGGATACATCCAACCAACAGTGAGAGTATCCTGAAACAAATATTCTATATAATAAAAACCTAATATGCAAAATGTCCCCTTGGGTGGTCATTTGACCAGGAGTTCGACTGCTCGCTATGATGTGCGCTGACCACCAAGGAATGGCGAGGCACATGGTGGGTGTAGGCAATGCAGTGCTGGCAGTGAGCAGCAGTGGAGGCGCTGCTGGCCCCAACGGACCCCCAAGAGAGCAGGACCTCAGCGGGATGGTGGAGCAGGTGAGTAGGTGGCACCAGGCCAAGGTGGGTATGAGCAGGGGCCCAGTCACCCCGCCCATTGCCCCACAGATGGTAAACGGCAGCCAGCAGGCCCTGATTGCCTCATCGGGGCTGGGCCCCAGAATGGGACAGGAAACTGGGGGTGGGTGGCGGCAACCAGCCTCCCGAGGCACCAGGGCAGAAGGCTGCAACCTCTCGCCAGCTACCTGGGGGAGGGGGAGAGGAGGACGGAGGTGTGGTGGGAATGTGGGGTGTCCACCAAGCTCGCTCTCACTCTCCCTGCTACCCTCCCCTGGGACACCAAGGCTCATGTGCTGGGGAAGCCCTCGTGCTCAGGTGCTGGGTGCCCACACCCGCACGGCCTCTTCCAGGTGAGCTGGGCCATAGCTGCCAGGACCCAGGGGCCAGTGGGGCTCCCTGTGCATTCACACAAGAGCCGGTCTGCGAGGCCAGCTGGGAGAGTGCGCTGCCCGCCAAGCTTCCTTGCAGTGCTGCTGGGCATCCCAGAGGCCCATGCTGCACCCCAGTCTGCAGCATCCGGCCATGCTCACCACATCTTTGCATGGGGACTTGGGCGCCATGACTCAGGTGGAGGGGTGTGCAGAGGGGCCTTCGGGCCCAGGGGCTGCCCAGGGCCCAGAGGTCAGCTGTGACCTGCCCTTCCATGTCAGATGCTTGTGCTTCAATCGCCAGCCAGGCCTAGGGACTGTAGCCATGCATGAATTTCATGCACCAGGCCTCTAGTGAATAAAGAAAACTGAGCTAGTAACTCAGGCTCAACACAATGGCTTAAGGGGCTATGGTGAATAAAAGTAGTGCTGAGGCCTGAGATAGCTAAGGAAGAATGGAATGAGATAGAGATAGAGATAGAGATAGAGATAGAGATAGAGGGAGAGAGAGAGAGAGAGAGAGAGAGAGAGAGAGAGAGAGAGAGAGCGCTATGTCTATGGGCCCCACAGTGGGTGAATGGCACTCTAGACGTGTCATCATCAAAGGGTGAACAAGGTCCATGAGACAAGACACTGATTTTCTGTGACAGTGATAAACAGTGGAGATGTGTCTAAACCAGGGGTGGGCAAACTTTTTGACTCGAGGGCCACAATGGGTTCTTAAACTGGACCGGAGGGCCGGAACAAAAGCATGGATGGAGTGTTTGTGTGAACTAATATAAATTCAAAGTAAAGGAGCGGAGGGGAGAGCAAGAGAACCCTCCGCTCTTTCGGCTCTGCGGGCCGGATAGAACAGCCGAACGGGCCGGATCCGGCCTGTGGGCCGTCGTTTGCCCACGGCTGGTCTAAACTCTGCTTTCCTGTCTGGCTGGTCTCAGAAGTAGCTCTGACCAAGTAGATAGTTGGAGTTGAACAGTTTTAGAAGCACAGAGCAAATAAAGAAGGCAGTATTAGATTTTTTCTGCTTTTTAGGGTGCTTTGGCTGTTATTTAGAAAAAAAAAACTATGTTTCTACATTCATATATTGAATTTATGGAGCAATTTATGAAAGTAAGCGAATGTGTAATGAGTAGGTGGATTTGATCACATAGATTTTGAACCATTTTAATCATTTTCTAGAGGCAGAAAAGAATTTATTAAGAAGTTGTGATTTGTTTAGAATCGTAAGTGACAAAATGGCTCAGTGCTTTTTCTACTTTCCTAAACTATCTCAAATATTAGAATAATAATAAACAGTTTTTTTCAGAGGGAAGGAATAGGTGGATAAAAGGTAAAATTGATAAATGAATAATTTCCTCTCACGTTTTATTAGTACAAATAAAGTATTACTTTTCAAAATGTACATGAGATAATCTTCTTGAAATCCAATACTCCTTCTATGCATAAATATGCATATATCATTTAAAGTAAATAAATTTAATCTGAAAATGTAGACTTATAAAATAAATAATATTTACTCACTGAATAAATATTGACTGAAAACCTATGCATTCCAAGGATATTTGGATTATATAATTGATCATTAGCTTTGGAGAATATTTTTTTCTTTTTTTTTTTTTGGCCTTGTAAATGTATTCATTGTAGGTTATTCAGAAAAAATGATGCAAATCAATGTTCTAAAAAATTCATGATCATGACTGGCCTAACATTCACTTGAGTTCATTTAAATCCATTCAACATATAGAGGGGTTATTTCAAATGCTGGCTGTTGTCACATAAATTATATTTCTTGCAACATTTCAGTAATTTTCTCAAGATAGTTCTATGTATTGCCCCATCACAGACATTAAAGTATTTCTGAAACACAATTTGCAGGAGTACTGGTGAACTCAGAGCAACATAACTTATGCTATTGACCATTTAATCATTTACCAGAGGGTAATTACTCTAAATCAATAAATATATTTATTAGGCAATTCATTGAAATGATACTTAGACAAGTACAATAGTTAAAAAGAGTGCCTTGCCAATATTCACCACTTCAGAGTGAATGACGGGATTACACTTAGCTAGTATAAAAGAATTATTTATGAAGAAAGTATAAAAATAATTTGATGTGTAGTAAGTTTGTCTTTTTACAAATAAATACATTGTGTGTCTAGAGTTACAATTAAATAAAATAGTCAACACAATCAGGGCTCGGGTTAAAATATTTACAAGAATATCTAGATATGTGTTTCATTTACTTCAAGCTTGTGTTTCTAACATTATTGCTGGCTCAGAGGGCATAGTATAAAAAGAATAGAAATTGCTGTTCGTTTTTAACAAATTATACAGGTCTGACCTATCTTGATGGACTGAAGGGATGGTGATGAAAACTGTAATCTTAATAAATCTCCCACAGCTAGAGGTTTAAAACCCATACTGTTTCAAATTAGTGAGGACAGCAATATTTATTTGCTGCCGAGTTCCAGTCAGCATGGCATTTCAGCAGGAAACACTTTATAAGACTTAAACTTATGAGTAGCAAAGTTGAAAACTCATGTTAAAGGCAAGGAACAGAAACTAAATAAACTCAGCGATTCGTTCTAAATCAAGAAGGAAATGAACCAAACTTTATCATTTCCCTTGCTTTGTCTTTCCTCACCACCATTGACTTCTATTACAAATAATAGCAAAGAATTTTGGCTTTAATAGAGTACTTTATCATCTTCAAGAGCTTTAAAATGCATCATCTCATTGGGCTAACATAGGATTTGTTACAAAACTAAATAAATATAATTCTCAGAGTACAGGAGAGGTAACAGGTAATATTATCCAGTTGCCCAATACTATACCTAATGTCCACATACTGGGTGTGACAAGAAGCCATGTCAGATCAAGTAGTCAGGTGACTGGGCCTCTGTCAACAGCTCATTTTGGTAGTGAACATGGAATCTACCATAAGGTCAGTTAGCCATAGAAACTGTGGTAAGAAGGAGGGACACAGGCAGCTTGGTTATATAGAACCCAGTGAGAAAGAAAACCATAAGCATCCTCTTCTCATACATTCACCCTCCACATTTATTCCCTTACCTAGACAGAAAACCACTCTTGGTTTTTCTCCAATTTCAGTGGCTCCTTGTCTCAGATGCTTTTTATTCATTTTCTTACTCACAAAAATCAATATTCTGGCCTCTTCCCAACTACACTTAGACCTTTTGTGACCCTGGTTTTAACACCATCATCTCTCTGCAGATGATTCTTATATTTATAGCCAAATCCCAATCCTTCTTCTCAATTATAGATTCATATAGAACTGCAAATCTATGATATATCTGAAACTTAACATGTCAACACTGAAATCTTGATTTTCTATCCAAATTTACTCTCTCCCTTCTAAATAAATAGCATTACTATTTTGCATGTTGTTCAGAAAACAATCTGTAGAACCACCCTTGACTTGTCTTTCTCTCATACCCCATAACTAAATGATAAGCACACTCTGTCAGCTTTACATTGAATATATACCCCAAGGATCACTATCTTTATTATTATACTAGAGGCCCAGTGCACGAATTCATGCACCAGTGGAGTCCCTCTGCCTGGCCTGGGGGATCGGGCTGAAACCGGCTTTCCGACCTCCCCGAGGGGTCCCAGATTGCGAGAGGGCACAGGCCAGGCTTAGGGACCCCACTGGTGCATGATCAAGGCTGGGGAGGGACACATGAGGTTGGCCAGCTGGGGAGGGACCATGAGAGGGCTCCAGGGTATGTCTGGCCCATCTAGCTCAGTCCCAATTGGCCGGGCCCTAGCAGCAAGCTAACCTACCGGTTGGAGCATCTGTCCCCTGGTGGTCAGTGCACATCATAAAGACTGGTTAACTGGTCGATTGTCTTCCCCCTAGTGGTCAATGCATATCACAATGAGTGGTTGAGCGGCCTTAGCATATCATTAGCATATTACACTTTGATTGGTTGAACAGCTGACTGGACAACTGGACACTTAGCATATTAGGCTTTTATTATATAGGATTGCATTACAAACCTATCATCAGCTGGACTATTATAGGAGCCTCCTGCCTGATGTCCCTGCTTCCACATTCTAAATCCATACAGTCTGAGGTTCACACAGCAACCAAAGCCATCCTGTCAAAAGGTAAATTATATTAGGCTATTATTCAGTCAAAACTCTTCATTCTTTTATTACATATTTAGAGTAAAATATAGGAGCTGCATATGGTCTGACTGCTGGCTACTTTTCAAATGTAATTTCCAACAGGTTCCCCACTTACTAAGCTGACATCCTTGTTTATCATAAATATGCCAAGCATACTGCTGTCTCAGGGCATTTGCACTTCCTGCCCCCTTTGCCTGGAATGCTCTTTACTCATAGAGCATCATGGATTCCTTGCTTATGTGTCTGCTTATTTATTGCCTGCCTTCCATGCTTGAATGCAAGTTCCATTAGAGTAGGATTTATTTTCTGTCTTATGTGATGTTCAACCTCTAGCACTCAGATCAGTGCTTAGTTGGGAGTTGACGAAAGACAGAAAGGTAGAAAGGTAGGAAATAAGAAAAGCGATGATGGAAAGAAGGAATACAAGACAAGAGGGAAAGAAGGAGAAATGGTGGAATAAATTGGTGGAAATTTGTCCTACAGTTATAGTATACCAGGGCTACAGAGCCAATTTCTAGCCAGGAAAATAGAAATCAAGCCCACACATTTAAGGCACCTTAACTGTAGAAGTGGTTGAAAGTGGACCTTTCTTTGGGTTCTTATAACATGTCCAGTTTATTTGCAAGCTATGGCCCTTGTTCTACCTCAGGGGTTGTCTAATTACTGTCTGAGAACCAAATCCAGTCTCTCCCTGATTGCATAAATACAGTTTTACTGGAACAAAGCAACACCCACTCCATTTTGTATTTTTGATGTGATTCATTGTATACTACAAAGCAAAGTGTGTCCAACACTGTCTGGCTCATAAAGCTTAAAATATTTGACCCTTTATAAAAACAGTTTGCTAACTCCTGCACTGTCTGGTCCCTCTGTATGAATGCTCTTTCCCCTTACCTTTACAAAGTGTTTTTCTTTCTTTCATTTAGATTCCTTGCAAAAATATATTGTCCTATAGAGATTTTTCTGAGTAGCCAATATAAGGCTGCTCCCTATTCTATTACCTAAATATAAATCTCTTCACAGGAATAACATTCATCTGGCATGTTATTTTTAACATTCTTAATGATTCATTTATTTATGGTCACTGCTTCTTACTAGAATATAAGCTTTCTGATAGAAGGATGCTTGACCATCTGCATAACTGTTTATGACAATGCCTGATACATAGCATATTTCAACAAGTATTTATTGAATAAACAAATAAATAAATAGAAAAATATTGCCACTTCAGAGGAAATGTGCTTTTTTTAATCCGATGGAACTCTCAGAGTGTGTATTAAGGAACCAAAAATGGAAGGCAGAATAGTTAAATGAGAAACAGAAATAACAGTTTCCCAAATTCCAGAAATTTGGTGGCGTAAGTTAGATATGTTCTCAAATGCAATCGATTTCTTCAACTTAAAGGTGAATTCCCTTGATGCAGAGAATGAATCTGCAACTCAACTGCTAACCTAGGAGCCTTGGATTCACAGACATTGAAAAAAATGTCAAAGTGAAGGTAAAATCATCTTGGTTTTCTCATAGCCCAGCGCTGCATGGATTTGACTCATTTTCTCTACTAAACACTAGAATAAAGTCACTGACTCAAAAGCTGTAGATCAGTTCCTAAGGAGGTAATCCTGGAAAAGTGAGTCACAATTTCTCTCCAAGAATACTTAAGAGGTTGAGTCTCACTATGAACACATTGACCTAGGCAATGATTCATTCATTCATCCATCCATCCATCTATCCATCCATCAATCCATCCATCTGTGTACTTACGAAAGAATGAGAATTCAGATTTAAAAGAACACTCTGCTCCTGAAGAGTTTACAGTTGAACCGCAGACTGACAGTTAGATGTCATTTCCTGTCTCTCCTGTACTTTCCTGTGCATCTGAAGGTGAAAGTAAATACCTTAGATGCCACTATTAGACATGTGTGCCAGAGCTGGATCTTGCCATTTTGTGAAGTTTCTAGGTATGTGGTGATTTGGGGCATGTTAAGATATATATTTTTAAATCATTTGTTATGTTTAAATTAAAGTTGGCATACAATATTATATTAGTTTCAGGTGTACACCCCAGTGATTAGACATATAACTTACTAAGTGAACCTCTCAATAAATCCTGTACCCATCTGACACCATACATAGCTATTAGAATAATACTGACTATATTTCCTAAGTTGTACATTACACCCCCGTGACTATTCTGTTACTACCAATTTGTACTTCCTAATCCCCTCATCTTTTTCACCCATTTCCTCAAACACCCTCCCATCTGGCAACTGTCAAAATGTTCTCAGATTCAACAGTTTAATCTAAAAAGCAAATAAACAAGCAGAAAATACATATTCTTCAAAATGAAGAAAAAATGTTGTATTTTCCAAACTCTATAACTAAGCAAGAGGCACAATGCTTGATGTTCATAGAGTATGTTTGGTGGCCAAATAGACTATATATTGGTGTTCTTCATAACCAATTGCAGTATGAGAAGCAGGAGAAGACTGAAGCAGGTTCAAGATCAGTACAAATGACTTTGACTTAGACCTTTTAACCCAGTTGATTTAGTAATGTTCAAATGTCTCCAGCAGATATGAGCCTTTCTGTGAAGCCACAATAGGGGACACAAGGCATACTACTTTTTCTGAAGATAATTATACAGCAAGAACCTTTGATAAATAGCAACTGGCTTACTACTGCTCCTGGTTCTGATTGACTGTTTATGAGACACCAAACAATGATGGAAACTGAGCTGCCTATCATGAATGGAGTGTTATCTGGTCCAATATACTATAAACATGGCTATGGCAACCAAACCCATCACTAAAATATAAATAATATACATAATATTGGGTTCTATCAGAGCCTGAAGTGCAAGTAGGTTGTATTAATAATTGCCTTAGATTCTCAAACAGGCAAAATTGCCATGTTTCAAAAATCCATATCTAATGTAATCTTAAGAAGTGTCTTATGATAAGCTGATGAATAAAAGAAAAACTATAACTAATAAAAAGTATAGATGATATTCTGATATCCTCCTAAAGTAGTCTACTCAACTTAATAGTCGTATAGCGGAGAAGAGGAACCAGTGGGAGAAGTTTAAGCAGCATAACTAGTAAAACTAGTTATGTAAGACTTATATGGATTCTCAGGCACGGCCCTGTGAACTCCTGATCCAGGGCTATAAGAAGCTATGAACTATGGGTACAGCTTTCCTGAGATTTCTAAGCTTTACAGAGTTTTCCCTGCAAGCTCCTGTCACTTCCCTGATTCTATGCTGCAGGCAGCTAAGGTCATACCCAGAGTTTTTCCTACAATTCTGGCACTTACTGTTTCTATGACTGACTCCAGCAGCATCTTCCTTGCCCTTTATTGCCCTGGCCCTTTATAGTGTGTATGCTTCTAATCCATATATTTCTATTGTCAATTTGAAGCAATGAATGACAACTGTTTCCCTGAATGAATGAGGGAATTCTACAGTGTAATGGGAGATAAATAATTAAGCAGATGATTACAATAATCTGTTTTAAAATCTCTGATAGAAACATCTTAGTCTAAAAGGTAAATGAGAAAAAAAAACACTATACTGTATTATGAAAAGTCCCTCAGTATAGCCAGAAATATATTATGTGCCCAGTAAATAGTGGTTCAACCAATGACTGGACAACGAATGAATAAACAAGTGAGTAAATCTGGAAGGAAAACATAGAATGATCTGAAGAAGCAAGGAATGAAACTCAAGGTCATATTAGATACTTTAAATTGGCTCACTAACATGCACTCCAAATGCTTACAAAGGAGCCATGTCAGGAAAGCCGAGAACTATGATTCTCAGACTCCATTGGAGCTAGACATCTGGATGAGATTTAAGTTCTGCCTATCAGACACCCTATCTGCCACTTTGCTACTGAATTGCTGAGGGATGAGAACGGCCTTGAAGCTCCATATTGCTGGCCCCCATCAGACCAGAGACAATGTGCCTCTGGATCCAGCAGCTGTGGCCTTAGCTGCCCACACTGATGTTAGTTCCTCATGGAGCAGAAGCAATGGCTCCCTTGGTGGCAGATCTCTGGTGTAGTTTGAAGAATGTTTGTGGAAGAGTAGCGCTGAATGTGCTTTTTCAGCTTTTTCAATAATTCTGTGTTATTTGTATCTCTTTACATATTTTTTGTTTAGTTAGAATAGATACCACTGTTGCCAATAATAATTTTCACCGATTCACATAATCTCTAAGCAGAAGTAATACCATGGAAAAGAGCACAGTAGGACCAAGAATATGGTGGAAGGATTTAAATAGTTTAGTGTAACTGAAGTGCAGATGGTATGTGGGGGAAAGGCAACACAAAAGGCTGGAGGTCTGAGTTCCAGATAATGAGCAGAAAGAAGAATACAGCACTGAGCCCGGCCGAGGTGACTAAGTGGTTGAGCGTAGACCTATGAGTCAGGAGGTCATGGTTATATTTCTGGTCAGGGCACATGCCCCAGTTGCAAGCTCCATGCCCAGTGGGGGATGTGCAGAAGGCAGCCAATTAATGATTATCTTTCATCATTAATGTTTCTAGCTCTCTCCCTCTCCCTTCCTCTCTGAATTAAATTAAAATATATTTTAAAAAAAGAATACAGCACTGAAATTGCACTACCATTGGACATTTACAACACATTTTATATTTACACAGTATATTTTCAAGTCCCTCTCTTCTCTATATTTAATCAGTTTGTAATGTTAAATACATATAGACTATTTCTATTATATTTATTGGAAAAAAAGGACACAAAAATTAGTTCCTATTAAATGTCAGGCACTACTCACTTTATAGAGGTCAGGTTATTTCTTTTCAAAAATATAAACATTGGAACATATCCTTAGGCTTAAATGAAAATCTTGGCTTTGGGATCAGTTTTAACATGAGTATCAGACATTCATTAATTGATTCAACCAATATTGAATGCTAGCAAAGGGCCAGTTCTATTGATTTGCAAGATCTCTGTAATAAAAAAAGCAACTGGAAATTCTTCCCAATTGCCTATCTCATCCTGTTTTGCTACCTTGAGATTTATTATAGTGCTTGGGGTATAATAGGTCCTCAATATTGGTTGTTAAATGAGTTAATGAACAGACTTCCCTGACTATTTCTACTCAAGAAAATCAATTTTTCCTTTGAAATTCTGGAGCAATTATTGTTAATGAGGCATCTGTCATTTTATGTAGTATTGCTTTCCAATTTTGCACAGTTCCAGGACCAAAGGCAGTGTTTTGTATTTTAAAAAATAATCAATGTATATGAATAGGCTGGAAAGCTGGTTATGATGTCAAGTCTCATAGGTCAAGAGGAGAATGTAAGTGCTCATGAACACACAATGGGCCAATGGCTTGCCAGCACTGTAGAGATATAACTACTCACTTTTAAAAGAAAAATGCTCTTTTTTAGAAAATGAAAATTTTACCACAAAAGACAAATTAATTTTGCCATTATCTGCCTCATGATGGTAACTATTTAGAGAAATCTATATGTTTCATAATCTAATACTATTGGTTTCTTATTACCAAATCTCTTATTGGGACAACTTGGTTAACCTTATTATCCAGAGCTTACCACCTTTGATTAAACTGATATAATTAATTTCAGGACCTGCAAAGATGAGGACCTCTCTAGTGCTACCCAGAAAAGTGAAATCTGGCTAGATCAGTGGTTGGCAAACTGCGGATCGTGAGCCGTGGTTTGCTGCTCTGTTGACTAATGAGTTTGCCGACCACTGGGATAGGGGCTTAATCACAAGGAACAACAACAGCCTGTAATTATTGGAATCGAGAGTCTAGAATAGATTAAAACCTTCATAGGGAATTCTTTTGAAATATGAAATCCTCATATTATTTTAGTTCTCCTTCTAAAATTCTGGCATTAAAAATGATATAGGTGCCAAAGAGTCTTCCCTGTGGCTAATTATTGGAATATTTTTTCTTACTCTTACTTAATGTCTTTTATCTTCACTAGTCAGAAATAGTAGGATAATGCAATTCCCACTGAAAAGAAATTGAACTGAACTCTAAAAACTGAAGCACCTGTTCACAATTTGTATTTATTAATGTCTTAAAGAGAGCATTATGACCAACATATTTCATTTTCCCTGACCCTTCTTATGAGTCAAACTCTTAATATTACAAGGAGTTCTGACATTACTGAGAATCATTCAGGAGCAGTATACAAAGAGCATAGGTTTGAGGCCTAAGGAATGATTCAGTTCAAGGGAAACAGAAACCACTGTCTCAGCCAATGAGCCACTTACCTTTATGTAGCATTATCAACTGAAAGGTGGCCAAGATATTTTTTACATCTTTTTTCATTATCAAAAATCACATAAAGAGGTTATATGATACTTTCCTAATCTGAATATAGATGATTTTCTAATTTTCCCACATTTTTATATTTGGGATAATGATTCATTTCACCTGAAGAAATATCACTCTATTGGTATTTTAGTAATCATTCAAAATAAAACCTACGTTTTTATTGATCCACATAATCAATATGTAATGGCAAGTAAGAGATAAACAAAAGCAGAAGAATGTTGTCTCCTTTCAACCCTTGCTGTCCCAGGAAGCAATTGGCCCATTAACATTGTTTAGAGTGTAAAGGTACCAGAAAGTATAAGGGAGAAAATCTCTTTTTCCTTGGGGTAATGATCTTCCAGGGATTCAGACTTTACTCAAAATTGACTAATTTCCCAATTGAAATACATATTTTTTTCACAAACTGTGGAGCATCTTTTAAGAGGATAATCCTACCAGAAACTCAAAAACCAGGGAGTTAACAGTGACTGTCATTGGGTATTCTTCTCATTCCTCTTCCCTTACTTGAAAGATTTGCTTCTGTATACCTGGTATATGCTTAAGAATGGGATTATAGTAACAATTTCATATACTTCACTCTCATAAAAATTATCTTGCCATGTACCTTTAATGAGCATCTTCATTAAAAGGATAGGAGCTATCAAATGAGAAGTCCCTTATTTTCTAACCATCAAATTTACAAACCTGCTTGTTTCTGAAGCCACAATATCCCTTTCTTCTATTACCCTTAAGAAATTGTATAACACATCCATCCATTTTCTGGATCCCAGGTTTTATTCATATATTTGTCCATTCATATATGTATCTATACATCCTACCCATCAAACATACGCTTTTAAAACTAGAACCCTGGGCATTAGTTACAAAGCTGAAAAAGGCAATGGAGAATGTAATCTATATTTCAATTAGCTATGGGATTTGTCAAAGTTGGGGGGTTAATAGCTAAGGGAGGAGAGGAGATATGGAGGTGGTGACCAGCATTCTCTCCCACACTTCCCTAACCCTATTTTTTACATCTCCCTTCCCACTCTCCTCTCACGCTCTCTCATCTGGCATCCATCTCCACTCCTACATTAAGTCTCTTGGCAGAGGTCATCAGTAAACTCTCAATTACTATGCATGCCCTTTTCCCCCTCCCAACTAGTTTTCTCAGTAATCACAAGATAGTTGATAATTAACTCTTTCCTGGGACAGCCTCTTGTATGACAAGATACTCCTCAGATATGAATACATCTCTTTCTGTCTCAGTCTCCACTACTGACTCTTCCTTCTCCATCCAACCTTTTAATATTAGAATTCCTCAGAATTAAGCTCTGGGACCTCTTCCCACTCTAAACCTTCTCTTAAAGGCATCTCATTAAATTATGTGGTATTAAGTATCCTCTTCAAAATCATTTTCAATTTCCTCTGACATCATAAGTTCACTCTCTCAGAGACACCTCAAACCAAATAGTTTGCCTTGAACACACAAAACTCTATCTAAATTAGAGTTCCCAATTATAGTTTCCTATGGTTATGGTCCTGCTGTTTTTCTTTAAATACATATTTATGTATGCATGCATTCATTTGATAACTGTCCTCTTCCCTCCTCACTAAACTGAAAAGGCAGTTTATGTTCACCACCATATCCCAAACCCCAAGCACATGCCCTGGCCTATGATGCTATTGAATAAGTATTTGTTGAATGATAGAATGTTTTAACCAGTGACACAGAACAAATGTCATGAGGGGATGGGCATCCACCGAAAGGACACAGGGCACACGTGTCAGATGAACTATGTAAAGTTCAAGCACAGGAAATTATGCCATAAGGGAAGGAGTGAGACACACAGCCGGACAGGAAAACACCATTGTAAAAGAAAAATGAATTACTTTCTCTAGAGAATGGAATGAAATGTGCCCAGTAAAATAACACAGGAAATAAAGATCATAAAAATAAAAAGACTTTAAAAAAAATGGGCAGTCTGAGCAGTAAAATTCTCATAAATAGACAGCGTTTTAAAGCAGAGAGAGTGCCAAGAGCTCGTGCAACTTGCATAAGAATAAACAAACTGGTCAATGAAGACCCCTGGAAGGGGGCAGCAAGAGAATCACCTCCAGCCAGAGCACCCTTACCAGCTCCCAGTCAGAGAAGAGACTGTGGTGGGCACAGCCACAGACTATGTTTGGGAGTATCTACAGGATTCACTTATAAACCGAAGTCCTAACTTTTGCATTGTATGTTTTCATGTTTCTAAACAGCATGAGAATGCCTCTTGTTTCAAATCCCAATGCAGTGGGTAGTAATTATAGCCAAACTTTGCTGACTCTTTCTCTTTTATCTGGTGGTGTTCTAAGTGCTTTATTTGAATCAAGTTGTTTAATCCTCATGTTAACTTCACAATGAAAGTGGTATCATTCTCATTATACAGTTGAGGAATTGAAGTGAGAGCTTATTTGCCTTTGGTCACACAGACAGTAAAAAGAGAAACTGTATTTAAATGTCAGCAACCCGATACCAGCAACTGGCCTCTTAATTGTCAAATTATGCTGTCTTTTATTTAAAGAAAATATTTCAGAATTAGTAATATTAGAAAATACACAAGTATTGGAGGACCATGATAAACTTCCTAGATAAGTAACACATTTGTCTAACCACGTCATTCACATGAAAAGTTATATAAGATGCACAGTGAAATGTCACTTATTTTTACTTTGCAAGTCCTCAAACTCTGTATAATAGTAAATTAAACAAATAATCAGTTAAACAAGGCTAAATATATGAATAGCATCCCAGCTACCCAGCATAAGCATTAGCTTAATCAGCATGCCAGAACTTTAAAATCTGCTTAAGGAAATAAAAGAGATCCTTATGAAGCAAGGAAGGAGTAAGCAAGAGAACATACCACAAATAGTTAAACTAATAGGCTGTGGACAGTCATCATTAAAGAATTAGAGAGAGAATACTCCAACTCAAAATAATTACTCAGGAAATGTTTATAGCTGAATGAGACTTTGAGATTGTTTTACATAAGAGCTAGATTTATATATGCAGAGGAAAAGAAGAAAATAGGGAGAAACACATGAATGATGACCATACCTTGTTCCATGAATTAAATTAATCCAAAGAGAAAAAGATGTTTGTTTATGAAGTTGGAGATTATTTTAATCACATTGGCTGCAAGGCAGTTTTCATCAGTAAAAAAGGAATACCTCTATGGGTTATTATAGTTTGCATTTGTATGACATCAAATAACAGGTTCCTTTCCCTTAGTTGGCAGGTTTCTTTAAAACATATATTAGCAAAGCTTTACATGAGTTATATATTTTTCCAGTGATAAGCAGGTCGACCCTATGCTGGTTCTATTTATTTTGTTGTTGTATTTTTAGTTTAACTGCCTTACGTGGAAGGGCTAGTCAGCAGGATTCCAAGATGGGTATGGCTGGACTGAGGCCACTGCCCATTGTCTTCTCCTGCTGAGAGAGTAGGTGTTTCTCCCTACCCCCTGCTGCCATCTTACTGTATCTGTTAAGAGGAGATATTGGCAACATAGGGTTTATGGTAATTTGGTGTTCAAATATTCAAAAGCTAACATTCATTTTCTACTCACCTGTGAGATTTTCTTAATCCCTATGAATTTCATTGTGAAAGAGTTACAAAAAGTATGCATCTTAAAATTGGAATTGCATCCCCCCTGTTGGACAGTGGTTCATGTCAAATATTCATTGATGACTTTTGACATTTTCAATACAGACAGGCCTCAGCCCCAGCATGTCTTCAAAATGACAAAGGTCGTCAATGAATATTTATTGAACTCTAAGTGACACCAGTTAAGACAAAGTAAGAAAGATCTTAAAACCCTCAACATTTTGCCCTTTTCAATACTGAGGGTAAATATAACTAACTAAATAAATAAATACATACAACTTAAAATAAAATGGAGATAAATTTAGTGGCATGGATGTTAAGATGGCATAAATAAAAGTATCAAAATATGGAGAGAACTTGAAAGTTGTGATTTAAATATCACAGAGGAAACAGAAACTCCAAGAGGAAAGTGACTTTCCCAGAAAATATACAAATGTGTGCAAGAGCATGATTATAATCCACAACTCAACTGGACGTTGCTGGCATTGAAGATGGATGAAGGGGCCGTAGCCAAGGAATTCACGTGCTTTCCAGAAGATGGAAAGCACAAGGAAATAGTCTCTTTCTTAGAGCCTCTGGAAAAAAAGGCAGGCTGATTTTAGCCACATGGACCCATTTTGAATTTCTGACCTAGAGAAATGTAAGAAAATAAGTTATGTTATGTTAAGTCATTGAATTTGCGGTAATTTGTTATCAGCAATAGGAGACTAATATAAGAGTTCTTGATATTTTCTATTGCTTCCCGAGCTTTGGCAATTGTGTCTTCCTGCAATTGTTCATTCATTTCACTTGTTAAATCCATTGGCATAAATCTCTTCATAATATTTATTTATCAGTTTTTAATGAGTATAAATTATGTAGTTGTGCTCCTTCCTTCATATATAATATTGGTATTTTGTAGTATTCCTCTTTCTTGAATAGTCTAGCTAGAATTTTATACATATACTAGAGGCCTGTTGCAGGAAGATTCCTGCAAGAATAGGGCTTCCTGCGGCCTGAGCAAAGCAGAGAAGGGTGTGAAGCCCGCCGAGGCGGGATTCCCTCCAGCCGCCGCCACCCGGCCCCACTTTCCCCTTTCCCTCCCTCTTCCTTATACACTGTCTTCAGTCTTTGCTCCGCACCTGTGTACACAAATTAACTTCCATCTTTGTTGGGTTAATTTGCATACTCGCTCTGATTGGCTGGTGGGTGTAGCGGAGTGATGGTTAATTTGCATGTTTCTCTTTTATTAGTGTAGATTTTACATTAAAAATCTTTTACATTAATTGGTTTATTTATGTTCTTTATTAATTCCTTTCTTCCTTTTGTTTGAGTTTGACTGTAAGCTGCTTTTTTGTTGTTGTGTTTTTAACTTCTAAAGAAGAAAATTTTGGATTTTCAACTGTAGATTATTATAATATTTTCCCCTAATGTACTATTTTAGTTGCACTCTTTTAATGTTGATAATCATTCAGTTAAAATGATATCTGCTAATTTACCATAAGTTGTTTAAAAATTAGTTGATTAGGGGGAGAAACCAAGATGGCGGCATAGGTCAACACCTAAACTGCTGCCTCACACACCAATTTCAAAACTACAACTAAAAGACAAAACAGACATCATCCAGAACCCCAGGAAGGCTGGATAAGTGGAAATTCTACAACAAGAAGGAAAGGGGAAAGCACACTGAGACTCAGAGGAACTGTGGAAGGCAGAGGTACCAAGGCGCACGTGGAGAGAGCGGGCAACTGAGTACACGGCTGGCTTACTCAAGCAGGAGGGAGACAAAAGCTCCCAACTGTGCTGGACTCCAGTTCCGGGTGAGACTCTGGGGACCCAGACTCATTCGGGGAGAAACTGGACTGTCTGGCAGCGGGCGGAACTCAAGGGCGACTTTCTCTCAGAGGTGCTTGAAGCGATTACCACGGGACACTGAGACACAGGGGCCTATTAGGGCAGGGCTGACAGGAAACCAATGCTGTCTGATCTGCCCTGAGACTCTACCCCATCCAAGCTGAGCACAGAGGTTTGCAAGTCTTGTCTCATAAGGGTGTCTCCAGCACAGAAGTTCTCCCAGTGTAGACAAAGCTGATCCTCACAGCCAACTGGCCTGGAGGTCAATTCCTCCAAGTGATACCAACAACAATCAAGGCTTAACTACAATAAGACTGTGCACACAGCCCACAAAGGGGTGCACCAAGAGTGTCCACCTCAGGTAACTGGGGATGCTGAGCCACTGGGCCCTATAGGACACCTAGCACACAAAGCCACTCTATCAACTCAGGGAAGCAGCCAAAATGCGGAGACAAAGAAACAGGTCACAAATGAAAGAAATGGAGGAAAGCAAACGACTGGATATAGAGTTCAAAACCACAGTTATAAGGTTTTTCAAGAATTTTCTAGAAAAGGCTGATAAATTTAGCAAGACCCTCAAGGATATGAAAAAGGACCAACTAGAAATGAAACATACACTGACTGAAATAAAAAATATTATACAGAGATCTAACAGCAGACTAGAGGATCACAAGAATCAAGTCAAATATTTGAAATACAAAGAAGCAAAAAACACTCAACCGGAAAAGCAAAAAGAAAAAAGAATCCAAAAATATGAAAATAGTGTAAGGAGTCTCTGGGACAACTTCAAGTGTACCAACATTAGAATTATGGGGGTGCCAGAAGAAGAGAAAGAGCAAGATACTGAAAACCTATTAGAAGAAATAATGGCAGAAAACTTCCTCCACCTGGTGAAAGAAATAGACTTACCAGTCCAGGAAGTGCAGAGAACCCCAAACAAAAGAAATCCAAAGAGGACCACACCAAGACACATCATAATTAAAATTCCAAGAGCAAAAGACAAAGATAAAATATTAAAAGCAGCAAGAGAAATATAGTTAGTTACCTACAAGGGAGCACCCATATGACTGTCAGCTCATTTATCAACAGAAATTATGCAGGCCAGAAGGGAGTGGCAAGAAATATTCAAAGTGATGAATAGCAAGTACCTACAACCAAGATTACTCTACCCAGCAAAGCTATCATTCAGAATTGAAGGTCAGATAAAGAGCTTCACAGGTAAGAAAAAGCTAAAGGAGTTCATCACCACCAAACCAGTATTATATGAAATGCTTAAAGGTATTCTTTAAGAAGAGAAAGAAGAAGAAAAAGGTAAAGATAAAAATTATGAACAATAAATACATATCTATCAACAAGTGAATCTAAAAATCAAGTGAATAAAAAAATCTGATGAACAGAATAAACTGGTGAATATAATAGAATCAGGGGCATAGAAAGGGAGTGGACTGACAATTCGCAGGGGGAAATGGGTGTGGGGGGTTCAGGAAGAGACTGGACAAAAATCTTACACCTATGGATGAGGACAGTGGTGGGGTGTGTAAGGGAGGGGTGGGAATCAGGTGGAGGGGAGCTATGGGGAAAAAAGAGGAACAATTGTAATAATCTGAACAATAAAGATTTATTAAATTAAAAATAAAAATAAATAAAAATTAGTTGATTAATTCTTATATATTTGGTTCTTTTTAAGATATTTCATAGTTTATTATATAATTTTGTTGTAGTCAGAAAACATAGTCTAACATTTTCACCTTTGGGAATTTACTAAAACTTGTTTTATAGAACATCACATGGTCTATGTTGGGGAACATTTTTTAGGAGCTTGAATAAAATGTTCATTCTGTAGTCATTGGGTACAGTATTCTAAAATGCAGATTTTAGGTAGTTGATAGTACCACTCACATCTTTATATATGTACTGATCCTTTTTCTACTTAACCTATTAATTACTGAATGAAGAGAGGTAGTCTCCAACTATAATTGTGAATTTTTATACATTTGTTTTTAGTTCTGAAAGTTTGGCTTTATTATTTTTGAGTTGTTTTTTAATAAGTCTTATATATTTATAACTAGAGGCCCGGTGCACGAAATTTGTGCACTGGGGGGGATCCCTCAGCCCAGCCTGTCCCTCTCACAGTCCGGGAGCCCTTAGGGGATGTCCTACTGATGGCTTAGGCCCACTCCCTGTGCGCTCCCTCTGTGGGCTGATCAGGGGAAGGCGCCACCCCCCATCACCCCGCTGCTGTTGCCACTGCCGGCTACCGCAACCGCCAAGGTGTTTTCATCAACACAGACTCCAGTCCCTTCACCATGAAAAAATGACAACTTTCTTTAGGCATTTTCAAGATGTCTCTTTCATAGGATATGACATTTCTTTCTTTTTTTTTCCTCACCTGAGGATATTTTTCCATTGATTTTTAGAGAGCGTGTAAGAGAGAGGGAAAGACAGAAAGAAACATCAATGTGAGAGGGACACTTCGATTGGTTGCCTCCTGCATGAGCCCTGACCTGGGCCCTGGCCAGGGAGGAGCCTGCAACCTAGGTACATGCCCTTGATCAGAATTGAACCTGGACCCTGTGGTCCACAGGCCAAGGCTCTATCCACTGAGCCAAACCGGCCAGGGCAGGATGTGACATTTCTTAGCCCCTCTAGCAGTGGACCTTTGTTTTTTTCCTCCAGGAGTGAGGTGGAAAAACCCTAGATCACTTTCTTGGATTCTTATTACCCAAGTTATCAAGAATGCTGTGAGTGGCATACATGGAGCTTAGCTAATGAGCTGTAATAAAAGGTGTTTTCTCTGCAGCTCAAGCACTGAGGTGGGCCTGCTGGGGTGCTGTCTCCCAGTGGTGGCAGCCTTGGCACGCCCCCCTGCCTCTCCACTCTGGGGCTGTGCCATCCATGGCTTGCCTCACAGGGCAAGCAATTTCCTCCCACCCATCTGCATGCACAACCTGCTCCTGAGCCAGTCATGACTGTTACGGCATCCCAGCTAATTTACATATTACTTCTTTATATATATAGATTGCTATGCTTTCAAGATATATTAATCCTCTTATCATTATAAAGTATACAATCTTTGTCCTGCAATGCTTCTTGAAGTTGATTTTGTCTGATATTAACAGTTATCCTACCTTCTTAAGCTTACTGCTACTCACATTTTATATCTTCTCCCATTCTTTTATTTTTAATCCTTTTATTTCCATGTATCTACAGTATATCTCTTATAGACAGCATAAAGATTATCTACTTTTTTATCCTATTTGGAAATCTACTTCTGAAATAATAATAAATATGATTTATTTAGGGCTTTCAACTTATTATTGGTTTTCCATTTGTCTCATTTTATTTTTCTCATTATTTCATGTCTTACATTCCCAACCTTTTTTGGTTAATCACCTATTTTTGGCTTTCCACACTATTAGATTTCTAGTATAGTTTTTTGCTTTTTTTTTTTTAGTGATTACTCTAGGAATTATGCATCTTTAACTTGCCCAAATTGTCTTAAAATAGGCAAGAGCTTTATAAATTTGTAACCATATGTACACCTTATTTATTTTTGTAAATTTCTTGAAGTCTGAAATGTAATTATCTTAAACAACTATAATAAAAATTATGAAAGTAAATTTAATCCAAATTCATTTATATGCAATATATAAAAAATTTTCAGAAGTCAACAATAATAAATTACAAAATTTAGATAAAAATTCATAGCATTGTCATTATTAAAATTTTAGCTACTGAAAAATACAGATATTAGAATTGATAAAAGTTATTGGATTTATATCACAGCAGCCATGGCCAGAAACCTTATATTTGACAGATAAACACTGTGTATTATCAATGTAATGAGCCACAAAGATAAACATTAACATTCTAATAAGATAATTATAGCCTACCATTAAATAGGAATTTAAAAAATAATGTACAACTGATGGATCTGGATAAATACCTGACCACTTTTGAATTAGCAAAACAATAACAATTTAGACATATTTCTTTTTTTAATTGAAAAGAAAACAATCTCATATGTTCTATTCATGGTACTTGATTCATAATTATTTAGTCTAAAACTATAATCATATAATATTTGAGTTATTTTTATTCTCGTATAGCTTATTATTTTACCTATACAAATTACTCATTTATGTAATTTATAAATCTTTATTTAAAATGCATTTTTATCTTATTCTAGCCATTATTGAAAAATAAGTGTACTAGTTTAACTTCTAACAACTCAGAGCACATCACTAGTGCTAATCTTAAATAAAAATTGACACTATTTTTTTTATTTAAAAGACCTACCTTTAGTAAATCCTATATAATAAAAAGCCAGCCACCATAAGTGGAATGACCTGGACGAACAGAGACCAGAACCACCAGGGCCCCTCGCCGGGCTGGCCCCACTCCCAAGCAAGTGGTTAGGAGCAGTCAGGCAGGCAGGCAGAGTGGTTAGGGGCTATCAGGTAGGCAGACCAGTGTTTAGGGGTGATCAGGTAGGCAGATGGCCCCTCGCAGGGCTGGCCCCGCCCCCAAGCAAAGAAAGAGGGAGGCCCAGGCCACTGGTGGCGACTCTGTGGCAGGTATGTGGCTAGCCAGCAATTGCCCTGCAGAGGGAGGCCCAAGCCAATCAAGCCATCACACCCCATGCCTGTCACCTGCAGAGGGAGGCCCACCGGTGGTAGGTGTGGGGGGGCAGTGCTGCACAGATGGCAAGCAGTGGCAGCGGCGGGGATGGGGCCAGTTGCCTGCAGCCAGGGGAAGGAAAGCCCCGATAGGCCCTGATCTCAGGCCAGGTCTAGGGACCCTAACCGAGGGGTCCCGGATTATGAGAGGGTACACGCTGGGCTGAGGGACCTCACTGAGTGCACGAATTTTTGTGCACTGGGCCTCTAGTAATAATAATAATCTATGAAGGATATAAAAGGATAATATGTTATGTTCTTAAAATTATTAAACAATAATGGATAATAAGAAGAATCCAATGGTCTAATAATATATGTGAAATTACTTTTAACAAAGGGAATGGATTTAAAACACTATTTTGCTTTGTCATTCCAAATAAAGTAATGACCTTTTCCCTTTCCTATAGTTAGGGCTTTTTGGTTAGTTTTATATGTATCTTGTGAGGTAGGCAGTTGTTGCTATTCTCATTTTATAGATGAGGTAAATATACAGCCACATAGTTGATTATCTAGTTATAGAATTAGTTTCAATTTCAGATGGTTGATTTGGAGTCCACTGCATTAATAACTGACTCAAGAAGATTCAACTGAAATATAAATTCTCTTGATTTTTACTTTAATCTTACCCAATAGATTGAAGAACTCCCCTTTACAATCTAAAGACAAACACCATCTAATTAAATAACTGTAAAGTAGAAAATTTCTGGGTTGTTCTTATGTTGATCAGAAACACTCTAACCCAGTGGCCGGCAAACTCATTAGTCAACAAAGCCAAATATCAAAGTACAATGATTGAAATTTCTTTTGAGAGCAAAATTTTTTAAACTTAAACTTCTTCTAACGCCACTTCTTCAAAATAGACTCGCCCAGGCCGTGGTATTTTGTGAAAGAGCCACACTCAAGGGGCCAAAGAGCTGCATGTGGCTCGCGAGCCGCAGTTTGCCGACCACTGCTCTAACCAAACTAAAAAGCATCAATAACCTGAAGAAGAAAGATAGAAAGGGGCAAGACAAAAGACAAAAGAAAAAGAGCACATCAAGATAATGCTTTTGGAAAGTTAGTGGTACATATGAAGACACTGATGTCTAGCCACAATGTCTGCTGCTCAAGTTAAAAATAAAATACATGCAGGGTAGTTGAGAGAAGCTCTGATTTTAATTGGCACATTTGATTTATGTTGACATTATACCCAATATAAGTATATGTCCACTGGGGTTGGGTGGAGTTGGGAAAAGAAAGAAGAATTAAGTAGGTATATTGTTAAAATTTGATTTTTGTCCTCCTGCAAACAAGGTGGAGGCAGTCAAAAGGCCACTGATCCAGGCCTTTGAGTAGTCTGTAATTTAATTAAGACCAAATTACAAATTCTAATTAGCTGGCACCAAAGAAGCCAATGTGTGAAAGCATGTTTAGTATTCAAAATACATTTCAAGGGTTTCTGTTCTTGGGTTTAGCTAGTCTCCCATTAGGAGGAGATGTGCAAAGATTTCATGCTAATCAGTTTTTTTTTCCATTCTTATTTGATGACTTAAAAATATAAATGCTCTAACTCTATAAAACTTAAAAAAAGTGGAAGGCAGTTAAAACTATACTTTTATAAAAGAAATTGCATTTTTATTAGGAATTGACTTTCTATTTTTTATATTTAGGGAAGAAAAAGAGGTGGATTAACATATATTGACTGTTGTATTATCAACCATCTGGCTAGAAACTTTGGAGATATGTTCTTTCATTTAAATGAGAAGACGAATATAAGCAGTAGAAATGAGAAAACAGAAAATCAGAGCAGATAAATAAATTAAAAGTCAAGGAGCCAAGATTCATATTCCACAGGCATCTGCTTTTGAAGCCCATGCTCCCTTTAACCCACCATTACTTTGCTTCCCATTCTATTCTTCCTCTAACCCTAATGATAATTATACCTTAAATAGTAATTATAGTGATTGTGAATGGAACACTCTATCTTTCCTTGATAGAATAAAGTCCCTTTAATGTCCACCAATAACTGAATCAGATTATATTGGGGTTAGAATGAAAAGGCAGAGGAAGCTTGAAAAATAAAGCACAATTTCCCAATAGCAATCACACAACCACATACATCTATTTACTTGACATTTACTCAACCCTCCCTTGAAAAGGGACAGGATTACTTTATTGGGGTCAAATGATTATTTAAAATAAAAGAATCAGAAAATGCAGATCACAAAATCCTTGATTTCTAAGAGAGGCTTAGCCCATAAACCTAGATGCTCTTCCATGATCTTTTTAAGTTTTATTTTCTATTCCAACACTAAACAAAAGCTACTGTTCTACTCTGAGTTTACAGTTTTTGTTAGCTTTCTTACATTTTTAAAAGGTAAATGGTCAGGTGGCCCCACAAATCAATAGGGCTTAGCAGTTGAGAGTACTAGGGGCCCACTGCATGAATTCGTACACCTTGAAAGGAACTATGGGCCGCGAGGCTGCAGTGGGCACAGGTGTGGGTCTTGGCCCATCCTCCCCGCCTCTGCCCAGCCCTTCCTGCCAAGGTCCCTGGTCCCCTCTTTGCCAGCAGCCCCACTACCGCTGGCACCGCTCCCATGTGCTGATGGCACCAGCCCCGCTCACACCCACTGACAGTGTGGCGCGATGGGGGCCAGCACCAGCAGCAGGTGCAATCAGGGCCGGCGCCATCAGTGGGTGCAAGTGGTGGCTGCTGCCCCGATCGCCCCTCAGGAGCAGGGGGAAGTGGAGAAGCCCTCAAGGGTGATTGGGGCCAGCAGCCGCCACTTGCACCAACAGTGCTGGGCGATCGGGACCAGCACCGGGTGCCAGCAGTGGGTGAGAGCGGTGGCTCCAGCACTGGCTGTGGGTGAGAGCAGGGCCAGCTCTGGCAGTGGGTGCGAGAGGCAGCTGCTGGCCCCAATTGCCCCTAGGAGCAGGGGGAGGTGGAAAAGCTCTGAGGGGCGATAGGGGCCAGCAGCCACTGCTTACAACCTGCTGACGGTGCCAAGCGATTGGGACCAGTGCTAGGCACCGGCAGTGGGTGGAAGCAGCGGCTCCGGCGCTGGCTGTGGGTGTGAGCAGGGTCGGTCCTGGCAGTGGCTGCAAGTGCCAGGTGGGACCGTGGTGCACAGGAGCAAAGAATTTTCAGTAACCACCAGAGACTCGCCCCAAGGACAGCGACCGGCATCCCACCTTGGTCTGGCACCTCTGCTCACCATCCCGCCACGGACGTTGCCCGCCATGTTTCACGCATGCCCCCTGGTGGTCAGTGCACATCATAGTGACCGGTTGTTCCGGTTGTCCGCTGTTCAGTCTATTTGCATATTAGCCTTTTATTACATAAGATTATAGACCTAAAAATCCTTTTGCTGCACAGGTACCTATAGGAGGATCTAGAGGAAAGTCTAGCTCACAGAGAAAATTATTTCAATTGGAATGTAGTTCCTTTATTTTGACACTGAGTGACCTGATATTCTAACTCTAAGGTTTATTTTATAACACATGTTCAATGCCTTGTTATAAGAACTTTTTGATTTTTTTCAACTTATATCTTTGTTTTATATCCCCATCCCCACGCCCACAAGTACACCACCACAAAAACCAGGACACTTCCAGGTTGGAAATTATTTTATCTCTGTCTTACTTTAACTTTCCCTGAATATACTTTTATTTATATATTTTATTTCTTTTATTTTTTCCCTTATATAATAAGTACTATCCAAAAATGCCATACTTTTACAATCTAGTTCTCACACATGATTTGAGTTGGGATTCATTTTTTTTTGTCCTTCAGTAAATTTTAGAAAGAAAAAAAGAATATAATGTACAAACATCATTTATCCACATAATAAATTATGAATTCACACATCTTTGAAAAATACTCAGTTTCCCAGCAAAAACAGATGTGTACATTCACACCCAGTGTAGGGAGTAACACAGAACTGCATCTCTTATGAAAGGACCTTTATATACTTTACAGAATTTATGAAGAGAGGCCCTTTCAAACACCACTGAATGATAACATCTGTGGCTGAAAATACAACGGGTATTCAGTCCTGTGTCACAGAGCAAGGGGCAATATGAGTTACAGCTCAGGGGCTCCCTGCAGCCCTTGCTTGTTAGCATGACCCTGTATAAACTATTTTTTAAAACAAGGTAACGCATCTCCATTCTAAAATACAGCTGTGATGCAATAAAAATATTCATAACATCACTACACCAAGATAACCATTTTTTGTATTTTACCTACAAAAAAGCTTAGTCTTGTGCATGGTATTTCATAGCCATTCACTAAAAGGCAGCTATTGTTATTAATAGAATTTTCTGTAGACTCTAGAGCAAGTAAAACGTTTCTTACCTAAGATAACCTTCTTCTCCCTGTCTTATGATAAATAATATGAATCAGTCATCTTGCATTTTTCTTGACATCTAGCTTTTCGTTTGATCTCCACATACTTACTAATAAGCAAAATAACAATGAGTAATAGTTATTGAGCATTTAATATGCAGCAGGAGCTGTAATAAACACCACACATTTATGGTTACTCTATATAATACACCTTTCAAGTACGAACTGATTCAGACACTGAAACACAGAGAGGTTAATAATCTAACTCAAGGCTACACAGAAAGTAAGGAAGGACTAAGAATCCAAACACAAACAGCTATCCCAAAGTCTATTGTACTTGATAGCATAAGGAACTAGATGTTTTCGTTGATGGCACTAGACATTGCCCCCTGTACCTCTGGGGAGATACATCGCTGCAATACATCGGAAGCCGACAGGACTGTGTGACCAGTGATGCATGTCTCAGCCATTAAGAGCCCATGCATCTCTGAGCGAGCCCTGGTAGACAGATCTGAAAGCCTACAGGTGTCCTCACTGCTCAGTGCTGATGGGAGAGTGTGAGCCACAGGAAGCAGAGGAAGTGAGTGGTGATTAGGAAAGGCATTCCAGTGTGTAAATGTGTCTTATAGAAAGACAGTTGTGCGAAAGACATCCCTTTGTTTACAAATGGCTTATCTCAAACTCTCAGTGTAAAGTTTCAGGTCAATAAAATGTAGTATTCTCTAATGCAGACTATTCACCTAGACCCCCTAGGTGCTTATTCATCATCAAGATGTCATAGCGTTCTGGGTCCTTGGTGAATATCAAGATTTCTGAGGGTTTACATGCTTCTTAAGACCACAAATGGATAGAATTAATACTCCCCACCCATGGGTTTACCCTGGAAAGGGCAAACTAGAAAGCCATTTCTCAGGTATCCAACTACTCGCAACTATTCTTTTATAATTTTTTTCTTTATAAAATAATTACCTTACAGTCATTCTTTTTTCATAGATAATAATTAGAAAGGTGAATATCAGAGGATTTGTAAGATACTTTTAAATACTCTATTTTAAGTATTTTGAAAATTCAGTTTAGTCACTTTTTTCCCTTGATAATTTTTTTTAAACACACAGTCATTAAATGACATAGATAGCCTACAGTCCCTAGTTTTCTAGTGAATGGATTTTTATACAGTTTTACAAGTAGATAGTGAATCAGTGTATTAATTTTAAAGTTTTGCTTTTTTTGTATTTAAAATACAAACTGTAAGATATAAGTTGTCTGGAAAACATTAGGAGAGCAGAGTGTTTTAATTTTTTGAAAATTTACTTAGCTCTAGTATCTTAAGTATATAACTCAATAGGATTTTTCACATGAAGCATCCATTTTAATAACCAAGTTTATGCTTTTTATTCTTATAAATGTTGTTTGCTTTGCAAGCACATAACTCTGGGGTGTTAGGTTAATGAATACAACAATCTAATTAACTGCAGATATCTGAAAAAAATCTGTCACAAATACAAAGAGAGACTTAAGTATTTAAGTCTCCACTATTTTATATTTCATTCAAATTTGAAAGTCTCATTTTTCTTATGGCTTTTCTACAATATATTTTGAAATGAATTTATTCAGGACGTTTAAGAGCTTTGACAATTCTTTGTCCATTCCATCCTGTATCAATATAAAAGACTCTTCCTTGTTTCTTTCAGGAGATTTGCTTTGCGTTTCATTTCACCTGGCATTGATATTGCATTGCAACTGCTAGCGATGTTATGTTTCCATTTGCCTGATGCATCTTTTTTTTTTTTTTTTTTTTTTTTACTTTTAACATTTTGGCCTATCATTCTGTCTTATTTCTATAAATAGCACGGCGTTGCTTTTCTGCATCCTTATGCGATTTTATTGTGAGACCTGTTACTCTATTTATATTTATTATTTTTGCCTGGTATATTTAAACTTTTGTCATCTTATTTTTCCTCTTTAAGCACTTGTTATGAAGACTTCAGATTTGATAACACACACCTGATAGGTCATTGCAAAATCTTGCCTTTCCTCCCCACACCTTCCCTCACAGGCTTATTATTCCAGCAGTGACTTCAGCAGTTACTTTGTCACCAACATCAAGTATCAGCTGAGCAGGAGGGTGACAGCTGGGCATTGTGTAGTGGCACCCTTGTACTTCCCAGGAAACACAAGTGTGTTTGGTGTTTGCTTCCTAGACCATGCAAACAGAATTACCTGGGAAGTTTGTACAGACAACTCCCAGGCCCTCAGCTTTCTCTCCCACCAAGAAGATAATTCAAGTGTTTGCGGATGAAGTCTAAACATGACTATTTTTTATAAACTTCCTCAGGTGACTTAATATGCAGCCAAGGTTGAAAACCACCCCCTCTCTCTCTGCCTTTCCAGCCTGGTGCTTCCCACTAACTCCAAGCTCTGGAATCAATTTCTCCTCATGTTGTAACCCATATGTTTGCTGACTTTTCTACCACACTATCCCCTGAACTGTATCTTCCCCAAATTCGCTCAGGCTTTCAGGCATAGAGACGTCATCTTTCTTAGTTTCCAGTTTTGCTACCCATTTTTCTTTTTATATAGTCATTTTGGTATTTCAGTGGAAATTCTGAAAAAGGTGGGGCTAGTCAGAGAAAAACAAGTATCACAATGATCTCACTCATATGTGGAATCTAATGAAAAAAATAAATTGATAAACAAAATAGATCCAGAGACAGAAGCATGGAATAGATTGTTGAACCTCAGAGGGAAGTCTGGGGAGGGTAAGAGATCAACCAAACTACTTGTATGCATATATGCATAACCCATAGACACAGACAGTTGGGTGGGAAAGGCCTAACTGAGGCAGGGGGTGGGGCAGGCTAGAAGAGGTCAATGAGGGAAACAGGGGACATATGTAATACTTTTAACAATAAAGATTTAAAAGAAAAGGTGGGGTGAACAGACTTAGACAACTCAGTCTCCAAGATGCCCCAAGAAGATTTCATTGAAATTGAGGTATCAAATTATAAATTCATGGGAAGGAAATTAATCTATATATTTTACTCTGATCTCTAGAAATGAAGGGTCCCTATCAGCAAATTCCCACCTTCTCTGGGCTTACCTATTTCTGAAGCTAAGGCTGCTAAAATAAAACGGACCCAAACTTTCATTTCCATACTTACATTTTATATTTTTGATATATTATTGCCCACTTTTACATTAAAGTAAAATGCATCTGTATTTTCTGAGCAAACCAGAATAGTCAAGAAGATTGATCTAAAACTTCAAGTCTAGTAAACATTCCCTCATTCTCATGATGAGTGATTTAAAATTAATCGTGAACGCACTCTTAGCTCTTAGCATTAATGGAGGAAACATTCAGCACATCACCTTTTGCCTTCGTCATTAGAACTTTTGCCACATCAAGGAACTAGGGTGATCCCTCAGTTAAAACAGAGAAAATACTCAAGTGAGAGGGGATGGGCTAAAATAGTGCAACGTATTAATTGTATTAATTGCTTTATTGATGAGGAATATTTACTAGGTGATGGGTTACACTTTGATATTTGAAACCTTTAATCAACCTTCACAGGTGCAGCTCTTTCAAATAGGCCATGATATTGTCGACACTAACGCTGTCAGAATTTGATGAAAAGGAAATGTGGCCTGTGCAGTTGGGCTCTTAATGGCCCTACCTTACACTTGATGTCTTACACGCCTCTCCACTATTTCACTTCACAAGGCACACAATGAGTGAATGATAAATGCACATCCTTCTGGAGACCTGGGCAGGAGGCACCCGGAACACAGCTATTTATAAACACCGTTGGTCCTCCCAGGTGAAGGTTGGAGCCATTCTATAACACAGTTTCACCTACACCTCTCAGATGTAAGCCTGAGGTCAGCCACAGATCACACACTGGCAATGACAACGGAAAGATCTGATAAACAGCTACACAGATGTTTGAAAAGATTATAGAACAATCTTTTTCTCACCTGGACTCTGTGATTGAAAATGTTGAGCTGGTGTTGTCAGACTCTCATTAGAAAAATTCCAGGTAGAAAGATTTAAAGTCATTAGGTCATCTTTGTTCTATTAATATTTCTTCAGATTTCACAATTGAAGAAGTTTATTGTGTTAAAACTAAATAAATGTTATACTGTGTCTTAATGCAAATTTATAAAATTGATCAATTTTGGAACTTAAAAATGGATATAAATAGATAGATGATAGATAGATAGATGATAGATAGATAGATAGATAGATAGATAGATAGATAAATGATATAGCTAGAGATACAGGTAAATATGGATATAGATTTTTTTTATTATAACAGTGCGTGGCATTTTTGTTAAGTTATATTTTACATGATTTTTCCCCTGAAGTCAACAGCATAAAAAAGTCTTAGAAATGGAATATGTGGAGATTGAACACAAGTGTTTTTGTCTGAGTTTTCAAAGATATTTATGTCAAAGCCACTGTTATATTTCAGTTTATGGAGTAAAAGCTAAGCCATTTAGGGAGTTTATTTTTTATAACCTGCAATTCATTCAGCCCAACCAATAGCTTCACCACTCCGTGAAAGGTAATTAGAAGTTCAGAAAGAATAAAAAGGCTTGCAATAGCTTTTATTATTTTCTTTTCCAGGCTTCTAGCACCATGTGACAACTGTCTGTCAAGGCAGATAAAAAATACATACACGACATGGTGCAGACAGGTCTTCATGGAACTGAGAAAGGAGTTTTTCCAAGCCGATGGTCTATTTTATATAATGGCCTCTAACACCTCAGATGTTTAGATCTAGTGTTATAGAAAAAGTATATGGGATGCCTTATTTCCAATTTAATTTCAATTTTTCATTCCCCTTTCCTTTAAAGATTTAAATAATGCCTGCAGAAAACAACAGTGCCAGAAACTGCCCAAAGCCAAGGTGTCAGCCAGGCGTCCTCAAACTATGGCCCGCGGGCCACATGCGGCCCGCCGAGGACATTTATCCGGCCCGCCGGGTGCCGCTGCCTGTCCTGCTTAGCAGCCGACTTGTCCTGGGCCCGCAGTGCGCATAGGGATTTGTTCATAGTTTTTTTTTTAAACTATAGTCCGGCCCTCCAACGGTCTGAGGGACAGTGAACTGGCCCCCTGTTTAAAAAGCTTGAGGACCCCTGGCAGTAATCTGGGTTGAGCAGCCTGGGCAATTTTTTTTTTTTTTCTGGTTTCTCCTCCTTAACCCATCGTATTGTTTATTTATATTTATAATGGAATTTCTCCTTTTTTCTTTGTCTCCTTAACCTCATGAAAGTTCTAATGGGAACAAGACCTGGACCTCCAACCAGAGAAGCTAAAAATCCACCGAAAGCTGACCTTTGGCAGTTAGGCAAGGGACCGAAACAGATGATCTGGACGGAAATGTGGAACCTGCAGTTAGCAGCCTAAAAAGCTTCGGTGGGGCTATTTAAAATGTTGGCAGTGGGGTGCTTTCAAGAGGCGGTGGTCACCATAAAGTCAGTGACAGGTTTCGAGAACCAGGGATGGTGACAGAATATCACAACCAGGCTGTTCCTGTGGCATCACCCGAGGTGTGATGCAGCCTCTGAACTGGGGTGATGGCCGTTCCAGTTTGCCCAGAAACAAGGGTCTCACAGGACATGGGACTTCCAGGGCTAACCCTGGGAGAGTCCAGGCCAACCAGCATGAGTTGGTTCTCGCTATCCAGTTTTTCTAGCTTCTTTCTCGATGCCTGAGGTTGGTTCTTCTGAGGGATTCTGTGACCTACTTCAACGATTTCTTTAAAAAAAACCCTTTCCTATTAAAATTAGCATGGATCTGTTTTTGATTTCTGCATTACAGACCCCTGACTGGTATAGAAATTGGCACAAGACGTGGGTTGCAGGCAAGAAACCTTCAGGGAAATCAGATAATCTGGTCTTGGTTATCCGGCCTAGTGAAAATTCATTTACTATCCGAGGAAGGGATATTAGGGACAACAGAAAGTCACCTTCTCACTGGTGGGCCTTGAGGAAGGTGGGTGGCTGCTTCTAGAGAAAAATAAGACGGCAGGGAAACTTTGAGGACTGAACATGGAGTGGCTGCTGTGTATGCTCTGCACGGCTAAAGAAAGACAATGAGGTGCTCCCCCTCCCCCCAAGTACTCGATAAGATAATAATAACTAAAACCTGGGAATTTTCCAAGACTATGATACAGAAATTCTACTTTTTAGCAGCTGCACAACCCAGATAATGAAAATCTAAGTGCAAAGTTCAAGACTACATGTTGTCAAACCTCAGAGGAAAGATAGGGGAGGGGAGGGGGTGAGGGGGAGAGATCAGCCAAAGGACTTGTATGCATGCATATAAGCCTAACCAATGGGCACAGACACCAGAGGCGTGAGGGCATGAATGTAGGGCGGGGGGGAGTGGAGTGGGGAGGACAATGGGGAGATAAGGACACATATGTAATACCTTAATCAATGAAGAAAAGAAAAGAAATAAGTAAAATAAAGTGGGTCAAATTCACAGACTCTCCCAACATCTTCTGCAAAAGTTAAGACATTCCTCAGAAGAGAGTGGTATCCTGAAATGGACACAGAGCTACAGGGCACAAGGCAGTGCATGTGGAACACGCCAGGGCTCCAGAACCACCAAACTGCCCTTGTCACGCAAAGAACTTCTCCCTTCCTTGAGGATGTTAGTACTTCCTCAGCTGATGGGATCTCCCCTGGGACCCCTCCTCCCCACTGCAACTCCTTTGTCTGTTTCTATAGGTGGAAGCAGCTCCCAGTTTATCCTGCCAACAAAAGTATACAAAAAAAATAGGGGCTTTCTTCATTTAATTTGCAAAATTCGGGTGAATACTTACAAATAGAGCCTGAGAGTACTTGGCGCAGGAGCAATAATGTCACTTTTAGATCGAGCTGACGTTAGCAATGTGGGTGCACTTACCACATATTCTAGTTCCCATGTGTTGGTTGGCTCAGCAGCTAAAACCTGGACTTGGTAGTGCTCATGACCTCAGTAAGGTGACAAAAATGTTTGGTGGGTAATAGAGGAAGGAATCAAAAGGCAATGGGAGATCACAATAATCAGTGAAATTCCCTTGTTTGTCAATACTCACTCACTCACTCAAACTACGACCCCACAAAGGACCTAGAAAGTACCCTCTATACCATGTTCTTTGGAAACACATTGGTGAGGAGAGTGCACGCATTTCTAAAAATTACTTTCGTAGCTGGTGGGAGAAGAAACAGTGGACATGGCCTCCCTGGAAGAATAGGAATGAGAGGACAGCAGAGTTGCAGAAGCCACAGAGTGGTAAAATAGGGTCAATTGAGTGTATGGCCATGAGGGATAGCAGGCAACCACAGTAACTGAATGAGATGTTCAACTGTGCTTCAGTGATCACAGGGGCTGGGGGGCAAAAATAGATGGGCATCCTGCTGAGGTCCTACTGGAATTTTATAACCAGCCGTGGTAGGGACTTGTGACACTTCACTGAATTTCTATCCTTAAATTATTCCAATGGAATCACACATCCTTCCAAAATGAAGAAACCTGATGACCTTGAGAATGTAACTGTTATAATTGCAAATTGTGATAGTTCTGTAAATCATCAGGAAGATAAGGAGATGGGGAAATACTCGGAAAATGTGGATTGTTTTCCTGTCTGTAGTTCAGAGTTTCTATTAATTCCTGGGTATGGAGGAAGGGACTGGTACCCATAAACACTACTTGTAAGTAGTAGCAATCGATGGCATTGTAATGTTTGTCTATATCATAACAGACCCTGTAGAACTCCAAAAATATCGCATGCTATCATCCCAGTTCTTGAATGCATAGTTGAAATATGTTCTTGGCAACCGAAAGGCTCCTAATTTAGCTCCCTGGAGCACAAGCTGTTTTGTTAGGAAAGGTCACATAGAATTCTGTGGAACGTCCTTTACATGTCAACATACATAAGAATAGTTGCATTCCTAGTGGAATCACAGACATTACCATCACAATCAAAGACATGAAATTTGCAAAGACCAGGATTCTGGTCACATCTCTTCTAGCTATCCACCTCAGCTAGTGCAGAAGTAGGTTTTGGATACGAGCAGAGGACTATCAATGAACATAATCAGATAAAGACTTCATTGTAATCACTGCTGCAAGTGAGTAAAACTTCGATTCCTGCATGCGCTTACTCAGAAGTGTGCTCTTTTCTCTACATCTACTTTGCTGTCATTGGAGAAACATACACTTTCATTGTTTTGCCTCAGGATTATCTCAGCCCTCTTGCTCTGAGACATAATTGAGTTGGGAGAGAACGTGACCATTTCACAAGCTATAGAACTGCCTATAGGTGCACATCACTAAAGCTTCATGTTAATTGGATTTGGAAGAAAGAAGCAGCAGAAGACTTAGACACAGTGAAGAGGGTGAGACGTAAAATCTATGAAAATAAGGGCACTTACTGTCACCAAAGTTTCTGGGGATCAGTGGATCTGGGATGTCAGGACATCAACTGAAATGTAAAGAACTCATTACCACCCCTTGTAACTCTTATTGTTATGTAATGACCTCTTGATTTTGAAGCCAACATGTGCCAGGTGAGCAGCTTTGCTACATTTGCCAAGTGTCCAAAAGGTTAACTGTGGGTGTGACCCAGGACCAGAAAAGTATCTGCAGTTAGTTTTAGCCAAAGTACAAGCAGCTCTTCTCCTTGACCTTTATGAGCCACCCTATTCTATAACAGATGAAAATGCTGAAGAAAGGCTCAGCAAGGTTTTTATGGTTATGGGGCAAAACTATGCTCTCTTAGGCACACACGTTTTCCTTTTGCAACAAAATTCTGGCTCTGGTAGAGGTTCCATATATTACCACACAGCCCTGAACTGGGTGCTCTGCCACCAACTTGGTCAAAGTCCCCATGGCCATAGCAAATCAAGGTCAGCTGACCCTTGAACAACATGGGTTTGAACTGAACAGTCCACTTAATATGGTGATTTTTAATATCTATTAATATATTTACTTAAGAAAGGGAGAGGGAGAGATAGAAACATGAATGAAGAGAGAGAATCATCATTCAGCTGCCTCCTGCATGGCCCCTAATGGGGATCAAGCCTGCAACCCGGGCATGTGCCCTGACAGGGAATTGAACAGTGATCTCCGGGTCCATAGGTTGATGCTCAAACAGTGAGCCACACTGGCCAGGCAATATGCTGATTTCCCCCCCAGTAAATTTATGGCCCTTCATATCCCCAGGTTCACATCTTTAGAGTCAACCAACCATGAAAACCCAAGGTTGGTAATCCACAGAGGGACAACTTTACATGTTATGCTACACCATCCTATATAATAAAGATGTAATATGCAAATGGTCTTTACGCAGTGAAGTGTAACCACCGACCACGTAACGACCGGATCACTGATAAGCAGGAGGGTGGGGCAGCGAGCTACAAGCAGGCAGTGGAGAGCTACAGGAGGGGGCAGGGCAGCAAGCTATGAGGGGGGGCGGGGGAGCTACAGGAGGGTGTGGCAGTGGGCAGAGAGCTACTGGAGGGCAGCAGCAAGCTACTGGCAAGCTACTGGCACATGGATTCATGCACAGGGTTACTAGTCTACACTAATAAAAGAGAAACATGCAAATTAACCATCACTCCACTACACCTACAAGCCACGCCCACCAGCCAATCAGGAGTGACTATGCAAATTAACCCAACCAAGATGGCGGCCAATCACAGAGCTGGAGCAAGCAGGAGGCTTGGGTTGCTCTGGTGATGGAGGAAGCCAAGCTTCCCCCCTGCCCTGGCCGGCCCTGGCCTCCGCTCAAGGCTACAAAGTTTCAATTATAGAAGATAAATAAATCCCAGATACTTGCTTCCAGCCGCCCCTGGCCTCTGCTCAAGGCGTGCTGAAAAAGGAAAAGAAAAAGAAAAAAAGGAGGGGCTGGGACCTTGGGTCGCCAGGGGGTGATCAGAGCAGGATAGGATGGCAGGGGCCACTGGGAGTAAGCAGACCAGCAGGGGGGCCAGTTGGGGGTGAGCAGGCCGTCGGTGGGGGTCAGTTGGAGGTGATCAGGACAGCGGGGAGGGGGTGCAGTTTTGAGTGAGCAGGCCAGCAGGGGGGGCAGTTGGGGGCGAGCAGGCTGGCAGGCAGAGTGGTTAGGGGCAATCAGGTAGGCAGGCAGGCAGGTAAACGGCTGGAACCAGCAGTCCCGGATTGTGAGAGGGATGTCTGACTGTCAGTTTAGGCCCGATCCCTGTAAACAGGCAGTAGGACATCCTTCAAGGGGTCCCAGATTGGAGAGGGTGCAGGCCGGGCTGAGGAACACACACCCCCAGTGCACGAATTCTGTGCACTGGGCCACAAGTTTTATACAAGGGACTTGAGCATCTGTGGGTTTTGGTGTCCTTGGAAGCCTGGAACCAATCCCCCACAGATATTAAGAGACAACTGTATTATGTTTTGGGGGATTCAAAAGTTATACATTGGATTTTCGATTGTATGGGGCTTGGAACCATTAACCCCCACGTTCAAGTGTCAATCGTAATATAGTCAACTTCAAAAGGAGAAGATCCCAACGACACTAGTTAATCATATATATCGACTAGTATAACCTCACTGGGCATCAGAAAGAACTGCTGATTGTGGAGAACAAACAATTCTATCACTTGCAGAATGACTAAAGTTCCACACACTGTAGTTTTGTTGTTTTGTTTCATCATTTGCTTTTCTGTTCCTCCTAATTCAAGGAACAGATAGCATATTAGGGAAGTACATTTTTTCACAATCTCTTTAAGCCTTTCTGCGACAAATTTCTCTGAATTCCTCGCACCAAGGCAAATGGAATTACCAAAAAATAAGTTATTTTTAAAAACGACAAAAGCCCTTTCCTCCAGAACTGAAGGTGGTATTGGTAATGAAATACAATAGCTTGGGTTTTTTGTGTGTGTGTGCCTTTCATAGAAGTATATAACCTACTCCCCAAACTGTCATGCCTAATTTGATACAAATGGGCTATCTGCCTTTTTAGTTTAAACACAGAGCAGAAGTGGGAAAAAAAAGTCACCTGTAAGTTATTGAGAAGCGGTCAGCTCTCTGGGAGTCAGGATAAGGGTAATTAGCGGGGAAGTCCACACTTTAATTTGCCTGAAGAAAAACAAATGAAAAAAATTATAGACTCCGTGTATGCATGTGTGTATGCATTGTGGCTTTAATTTGCCCAGGTTCAGTTTTCTCTTTCCCACTTCGAGTAAAACCCAGGTGCCACTGCCAATATTGTAATACTTGTTTAATAGGGAGCAGTGGGTGGCAGCTTTTTCTTTTTTTTTAAGCTGCTGAATTTCTCTCATTCCTTGCCAGGCACAGCTTTCACCCCTTACATCCTCTGAACATGGTGGAACAACTGTAAGATGATTTTGCATGCCTCTTATTTCTCAGCTCCCAGTAATTTGCTCAACAAATACCAGAAAGCCGGGTTATTTGCTGCTAGCACAAAGACGGCTTCCTCTGCTCGGAAATACTGGATGTGTCCCTTAGATCTCCAATCTGGAGTATGGGGTAACGTTTGCAACATTGTAATCTTTTTCTTTGCCAACTACAGTTGCCATGCACTTTCCTATTTCACCCTTTCCTTCTCACTTCCTTTTCTTTGTTGCCAATGCATTTTGTATTTGTTCTTGAATTCAAAAAGTGTTGACACATTCGTTTCTGTCTCCTACAATTGAGATTGTGGAAGAAAAAAAAATGTGTAAATGCATGTGTCTGCATAAATTTTGCCAAGTAATGGGAACGGCAGGTAACATTTTAATAAAATGGAGAAATCCATTGGATGGGTGAGTTGTCCCTACCTGTCAAAAGCTGTTTGAAAGACAGGGATAGAATTTAGTACAATAGATTCTTGACATCTCTGTAAACTCTTAAATCCATGGATATCAACACCATACTGCAGCTTTAAATACAATGGCATGCTACACCATAACTTCAAAGGCATGCATCCCTCTCAAAGGCAGCAGCGTTGAGAAGACAGACATAGGAGATGCATATGTCTTCTCCCTGGTATCTCAGACGTTTCACCCTCTCTCCTGAGGCCTGTCACTCTGCAGGTCACTACCCCTCCCCACCTCACCAGTCCAACATAGCTCCTAAAATCTGCTACATTCACCCAAGTCAGCAGACTAGCTGTCTCTTGGCCAAGGGTCCTAAAACCCCACTTCTATGCATTTCCCTTCCGACATGAGGATGACACTTTATACAATGCCTTCCAGCGTTAGTGGGAAAAGATACAGAAAACACCCCTCATCCCCCGTTACTTTGTATCAGTATAGGGAAATACTAAGGGGGAGAGATCTTTCCCTGAAGGCCCCCTTCTCTTCTCTAAACCTTGCCTTTGCCAACGAATAGCACTCACATCACACCGACCCTCTGTTCATCTTCACTAGGACAGTGAATCCTTCCTAACCTTGCCCGGCAGCTCAGGATTAAAATTAGCTTCAGGAAAATAGCAAACTGCAGCATGTTACAGACCTTGGAGGTGTCACATATAAGAAAAGAGGAATGGTGACTCCTCTCTACCATGTTTGGAATAAGTTCCTTACTGCCTTTGTTAGAGATCAGTACTAAGAAACTTCTATAGAAATCAGTGGCTAAAAAACAGAAGGACAATCGTGTGTTTTTCCAAGAGCAAGAAATTTATTTATGACTTTTTTTGTCTCCCACACTATGTTGAACAAATGGTAGGTGCTTAATATTTAATAATATAACAGGAAGCAGAATGACATCAGATTGAGAAGATAATGTATTGGGCTTTTAAAGTAATACCTTAACTCCCTTATATTTTAGAAAATGGGGTGGGGGGTGGAGCTTGTAAAAGGAGAAAACTATCCAAGGCATGAATCGCTGTCAAGTTTATATTTACTCATAATAAATTTGTATATTTTTAATATTTGCTTACATTTGTTTGATGAGTCTTTCCAGTTTTTAGGAAGACAGTTTAAAAGAGGTGACTGTTGTCCTTTTAAGAATAAGAAATAGCCCTAGCTGGTTTGGCTCAGTGGAAAGAGCATCGGCCTGCAGACTGAAGGGTCCCAGGTTTGAGTCCCATCAAGGGCATGTACCTTGGTTGTAGGCACATCCCCAGTAGGGGGTGTGCAGGAGGCAGCTAATCGATGTTTCTCTCTCATCGATGTTTCTAACTCTCTATCCCTCTCCCTTCCTCCCTGTAAAAAATCAATAAAATATATTTTTTTAAAAAAGAATAAGAAATAATTTGTTGCATCTCTCCACAGGACAAGACACTGAGGGACAAAGTTTAATTTCACTGGAATTATGTTGGGGGTATTTCAGCTACATATAAGGATAGGGGAGGTGAGAGTTAATTAGAATTATAAATACTGACCAAAAAGAGCATCTATTAATTTTAACTGGGAAACAGTTAAGGGAATGAGGATAGCCTGATTTTTAAAAAAAATTTTTATTATTTTTTAAATATATTTTTATTGATTTCAGAGAGGAAGAGAGAGGGGAGAGATAGAAACATCAATGATGAGAGAGAATCATTGATAGGCTGCCTTCTGCATGCCCCTTACTGGGAATGGAGCACCACAACCCTGGCATGTGCCCTTGACTGGAATCAAACCCGGGACCCTTCAGTCCGCAGGCTGACGCTCTGTGCACTGAGCCAAGCCAGCTAGGGCTAGCCTAATTTTTTAGAAGTGTGTTTAAATTATTTGTTTTCAGAGGAACAAAAAGATTGATTTTGGTTACATATTATTCAAGTGAATGATTACATATTTTATAGAACATGTAGGTGAGTGCATTTTCTGTGGTATTTCTGATATCTGTTCTCTAAGTCTGACCTGAAGACATCGGCAGAGCACTGTAGTGACCCAGGTGCTAGGAGGTCCTTATTCCCATTCCCTTACCCACAGCCAGATACTAATACCTATATACACTATATCGAGAAGAAAATAGAAAATATATTTTACAAAGCAAATAGAATTATGAGCAATATTTTAAATATGGGTTTTTAGTTATTTTTTTAGAAAGAGAGAAAGGGGGAGGGAGAGAGAGAGAAACATTGGTGAGAGAGAAACATTGATTGGCTGCCTCTTTGGGATTGGCCTGCAAATCACACATGTGCCCTGACCGGGAATAGAACCATTGAACAGGCAATCTCTGGGTGCACAGAGTGATGCTCAACCAACTGAGCCACACTGGCCAGGGCTATGATCAATATTTTTAAACAGAGGGAGAAAAATCATTCTTAAAAATTAGTCACTTCAATTTCATGGTTTACATACAGCAAAATACAGCTGTTTGGCCAGATGTTTTACGTATTTTGTAGGATTTATCATTGCAGATGTGGTTGAGTCTCTTCTTCAATGCTAATATAATCCAGTTACTCTTTAAAAGCTCATCTAATGCCAACTATAAATGTGTTGCCGCTTTTTTAATGGTGCTAATAATTTAGGATTTACTATAAAACAAGATTTGCAGGAAAAATATGAAAATTACTGACAGTTTTCTATAAATACCATTAGAAAACCTATAATACTAATTGGTTATTTATTAACATACTTGACAATTACACAGTTCTGAATCTCAGAGAGCCCAGCAGCCAGACACCTGGAACACTGATGCCTTTGCCTTCAAGCCGAGGGACCTCTTCCCTTTATGTCTTATCACCTCTCTTTCCTCCTTTAACCAGGAAGGAAGGGGCCTCGTGATGTGATTTATTCCAGGCCTTAAACCTCAAATTTGGCCCCGACTGGTTCCTTTGAAGGCTAAAGGAGGTCCAGATGAAAGAGGGACTGGCTGGAAAAATCCACAGAGAAATGCATTACACAGATTAACATGCCACAAACCTTTAATCAAAAAGCCTGAACAAAAGTCAACAGGCAATAGAGGCTGCATCCGGAAGTTATTGGAGGAAGAATGTGGAGAGAAAGGACATCTGGATGGGAAGGCGGGGTTGAAATAATCTCTATAACAACTCTGTGCTGACTCAGGAACAGTTAGAAAACACAGAAGTCTGGGGAAAGTAAGAGAAATATTAAGTAGGATATACATTAATGGAGAAATTATTGTTATGTACTAGTATACACACATAAGCTGCATTTTGAGATAGCTCTCATGTTCTATCGAGACACTATTATTTGTTACATAGATATCTTATTTCACCTTTACATAAGTCTTGTAACGTAGTCCGACTTAGAGATGATAAAGCTATATTATGGATGAGAAAACTACTGTTAGAGGAAACGGGGGCTGATCAGTCGTAAATGTGAATGCATAGAGCTGAGAAGGATTATGGCCGAAAAGAATGGGACCCAAATTCACACTGAAGTCTGGCTCCAAAGCCTAGGCATTTTATTTAACCACACTGCCTCCTAAACTTTCCTACTTTAAACTGGGAAGACAAATTGTAGACAATGTTTGAAAGAGAAGAGGCCTTAAAATCTATTCTTATGTAAATGAAACATTAAAATAATAAATGTAGATATTTATTGTGCATCTAAATGACTTGGTTAAAAATGGAAGGTTCAGTGGTCCAATTTTAAACAGTTCTACGCAGTCTGCCCGAGGCTGTCTTAGGATACATGGAGCACACTTTTTTTAGAAACCCAGTGTTTCAATTACGGTTCTGGATTGCAAACAATTGAATCCTGCTTTGGCTGTATAAGAAGCAAGTAGGCATGTTTGGCAAGCAGAACAATGGCCCTCCAGTGATGGCCAAATCTTAACCCCTGGAATCTGGGTATGTGTTACTTTACAGAGCTTAAGGGACTTTGCAGATGTAATTTCCCGATTTTGATATTTGAATGGGGAGACTATTCTGGGTTATACAGGTGAACCAGTATAACCCATCAGGGTCCTGTGAGTGACAGAAGAAGGAAGAAAAGTCAGAATAAGAAATGGAGATGTGATGAAAGAAGCCAATAGAAAGAGGGGTTGTACAAGTGCTGATTTTGGTGATGGAGGAAGGAGCCATGAGCCAAGGAATTCGGACAACTTCTAGAAGCTGGAAAAGAAAAGGAAACAGATTCTCCCCTAGACTACAGGAAGGCATGCATCCCTGCCAACACCTTGATTTTAGCCAAATGAGACCCCTTTTGCACATCTGAAATCTGGAATTGTAAGATAATAAATATGAGTTGGTTAAGCCACTGCATTTGAAGTAAATGTTACAGCACTAATAGAAAACTAATAGAGAAGCATGTTGAGGTGCTCATCTTTATATGGACTTCCAAAATACCTGAAGTTATGGTTCTGGGTGCAGCAAACACCATATGTCCTCTGAGCAGATGTCTTCATATTTTATTATTAATTTAGTGTGCCCATGCCCTAGCTTCTTACTACTTCTTTCTAATGGATTTAGTACCTGGAAACTTTTCAGAGGATATCCCCTAGATATTAGAGCAGAAATTTATGTTTAAGGTTTATGTCCCAAGCCCCTCCTAACCCCTAAGAAACATACTAAAACACTCAGTAGTGACCTCCTTATGAGCTTTTTCTTCTCCATGAAAATGTGCTCAGTTGTTCATCCATTCTTGTAACTACCTGAATACATTGCCACTCACATTAGATGTTCAGTTCATGTATTTCGAAGGAGTACATCCATGAATGGAAAAAAAAAAATAAAAGAACGCAATTGTCTCTGTCATGACTAGTCCTAATTAGTTTTGACTAATGTAACAAAATCATCCCAATAAATCTGTAATAATAAAAGCATAATATGCTAATTAGACCAAACAGCCAAACAACCTTCCGGACATCCTTCCAGACTAAGTTGTGGTGGCGCTTGCTGAGGCAGAGGCAGTTAGGGGCAATCAGGCAGGCAGGCAAGCAGTTAGGGGAGATCAGGCAGGCAGGCAGAGTGGTTAGGGGTGATCAGGCAGGCAGCAGAGTGGTTAGGGGCAATCAAGCAGGCAGGCGAGCAGTTAGGGATGATCAGACAGTCAGGCAAAGGGGTTAGGGGCGATCAGGCAGGCAGCAGAGTGGTTAGGAACCAGCAGTCCCAGATTGTGAGAGGGATGTCCGACTACCAGTTTAGGCCCTGCAGGATCGAGCCTAAACCAGCAGTTGGACAACCCCCGAGAGGTCCTGGGTTGTGAGAGGGTGCAGGCTGGGCTGAGGGACACCCCACTCTGTGCACGATTTTCATGCACCAGGCCTCTAGTGTGTGTGTGTGTGTGTGTGTGTGTGTGTGTGTGTGTGTGTGTGTGTGTATAATTCCAAACAGAGTGACCTAAGGAAAATAAGGCAACTTACTAAATGGTGGTTTGCTTTTTTTATTATTAATGGGGTGTGATAAATGAGAATGTATTTTGGACCTCTGTCTGGCATACTTACACACATGAATAGCATCAACTAACGTTGCTTCTCAGCCAAGAGCTACCATATGAGAAATTTCATCACTGATGAAAGGACAGTAGTTGTCTGACTCTAGAGTTAATTTGTAAATAATTTATAAAAGGCCCATAAATTGTTTAGTGTAATTAGCTTTAAATATAATAATTGAGGAAACCATGTCCACTTGAACAGAAAATGCCAGAAAGCCAACAGACTGACTTTCAAATTACTCAGGCTAACTCAGGAGGCATCCTTGCTTTCCTTGGCTTGCAAGACACCATTCAGTTTAACAACAACAAAAAGCCATATTGATTTGAATTTCAGCATGTCTACGACACCATCCCTAGTTTCATCATCTTGGTAGAAACAATGGCACTTCTCTCAAAGTAGGTTATTTGTTTGAAGATACAGGAACATAGATACAGGAATTTTGTAAGCTAGTTGATTTTCTTCTTATTTTAATTTAAGAAAAACTAAGGTAAAATTAGTAGTTAATTAAGACAAATTAGTAATTAATTATGATTTCTTTAAATAATTTACATACTAGGTACCTTTACAAAATTAGAGTATTTACCATTCTGGTGTGGAATAACCCCAAAATCAACAAATGAACCAGAATAGAATAGAACAATAACCATTTTTAAGGAGCTTTAAGATAAGAGAGAATTTCAAATGATTGGGAAATTATTGCTTGGTCAATAAACAGTAGAAAATTGCTATAATGAAAGAAAGAAAAACAAGTTAGAACCATCATGCACAGCAATAAACACCCAATGGTTTAAATAACTAAAAACCAAACAACTATTAAAAATGTAAAATAAAAGTTTTGGTAATTTTGGATTATAGAAATTTTTCCTAAAAAGAACCCAAACCAAAACCATGAAGAAATAAACCTATAGAGTTAAGTGTCAAAATTTAAATTTTCATTATGATAACTTCAACTATTCAAATAATTAAAATACAAATTACACTTTGAAAAGAGCTGTACTATATTTAATAAAGAATTAATGTGCAGAATATATAAATTTATAATTTTCTATAACTAAGAAAATTATAAATGCTTCAACATAAAAAGAATATGATTTAATAATTCAATTTACAGTCCAATAAATAGAAATGACAAAAATATTTTATAGTCAGATAAATATATATATTAAAAACCATAGAAAGATACCTCATTAAAAAACTTTTATTATTTTTTTAAATATATTTTTATTGATTTCAGAGAGGAAGGGAGAGAGATAGAAACATCAATGATGAGAAGGAATCATTGATTGCCTGTCTCCTGCATGCCCCACATTGGGGATCAAACCCACAAGTCAAGGGCATGTGCCTTTGACCAGAATCGAACCTGGGACCCTTCAGTCCACAGGCCGACGCTCTATCCACTGAGCCAAACCATCTAGGGCAAACAAAACTTTTTAAGAGTTGAAAAATGTTGTGGGAAAATGAGATCCCTCCTCTACTGTCAATGAGTGTATATTAGCAAAAGTTAATGAATCGACTTGGTAATATATACCAACAATTTTAATGATTGTATTCTTAAATTCAGAAACCTCATCTCTACAATACTATCATCGTTAGTATTTTCACATATAAATAATCCTTATAAACATGATATTTACTGTGATATTGTCTCATAATTTTAAATATTAGAAGCAACTTTAATGCCCTTTAAATAGGGAATTTTATATTACATATTTTAGAATCTTCATAATATGGAATATTATACAACCATTACAAATAATGAAGTCTTTATGAATCGATGTTAAAATGTCCCTAAAACACACTGTTTAATATAAAATCAAGTCTTAGAACACATAAAATATGTTCCTATTTATATTTTTAAAAATGGTATTTGTATAAAAGGTACCCATGTAAATGCATAGAAAGGATTGGTCAGTTCTTTAATAGGGAATGTCTCTTAGGAGGGGACAGTGTGGGGGAAAGATTATTGAGATATTCCATTTTAATGTTTTTCTATGTAGTTTAAATATTTGGTAATATAAAATATATTCATTTTACTATTAAAAATAAAAAATAATATCTTTTATAAACATTTCTACATTTTGAAGCCAGAACCAAAATTCTTCCTTGAAGTGAAAATATTCAGTTTTTAAACAACTGATTTTCCTTTTAGTCAAGCTATTTTTCTTACCAGAAAGCACCGTCATGGCTGTGAACATTAAATAAGTTATACAAATTAAATATATGATATACAATACACAACAAACACAAGTTTCTCAAGATGATTGCTACTCATATCTTGCAGCCTAACTTGTGACAAAAAGCTTTCCACTTGACATGACCCAAGATTCCACAATTATATTAAATCTATAATAATGAAAGTGTAATATGCAAATCGACCGAATGGCCAAACAGAGGAATGACCATCCAGATGAACTTCCAGACAACCTTCTGGATAAAGCCGGGGCTGCAACGGAGCTGCGAGGGCTGAGGCAGCCGCAGCTGGGAGGGCCTACTCTTGCATGAATTTCATGCATCGGGCCTCTAGTTTAACTATAAACTATAAAGTTCGAAACTGAGATATTCCTCTGGGTTCTCATTTCTCCTCTGTACTGGGTGTTTAATTCTTGATCAATTGGATTTATTTTGGGTCCCCTCCCCCTTTTTTTTAGCCAAGTATTCCAGTAATGAGACTCAATTTAGGGGCACTTCCTCCCTTTTCTTCGAATCTCCCTTGTCTTGGTTTTATATCAGTGGGCCCATGATAAGCTCCTATGATCCTCTCAATAATTTCTTGCTTTTCTTTTCTTTTGTTTTTTAAAAAATATATATTTTATTGATTTTTTACAGAGAGGAAGGGAGAGGGATAGAGAGTTAAAAACATCGATGAGAGAGAAACATCCATCAACTGCCTCCTGCACACCCCCCACTGGAGATGTGCCCGCAACCAAGGTACATGCCCTTGACCAGAATTGAACCTGGAACCCTTCAGCTTGCAGGCTGATGCTCTATCCACTGACCCAAACGGGTTAGGGCACTTTTATTAAAGATATATTTGACTCTCCTCCATTTGGCCATTCCTTCTGGGCTGAAATGCAAAGTACATCAAAGATGAAATTCAAACTTAAAAAGTAAAACACCCCTATGGATATGTCAGGGTTATAGAAAAATATTGTTGAGTTGACTTGGTATGTAATAGTTCCATGATTGCAGAAACAGAAGGGAGAATATTTTTCAAGATCCTGTGTGACCAAGGATGAAATAGAATGATTGTGGTGAGCCTCAGCCCAAGGGCGACAGCCCAGGAAACTGACAGACCCCAGGCGACTCCTAGGTCGTCAGCACAGAGGTTGACAGGGCCAGCCAAGGAGCCAGATGCTGCTGTCACCAACAGGACAAATGGACTGCAGTTTGGTGTCTGTTTCCTGCGATTAGCATCAGCAGCACCCGGCACTCCTTTTTTCAGATTAATTAGTAAAATCTGGTGTGAAGAATTTCAATAAAACGTTTGTTCAAAAGGGGGAAAAGAAACATCTGTTTCAGAGTTGTTTTTCTCTCTGTCATAGCCTGTCAAATGTGTGTGTGTGTGTGTGTGTGTGTGTGTTGTTTTTATATTTTTTGTTTCTCTTCTTACATTTGTTAGACATTAAAACAATGCTCAAGCAGAGTTAAAGACAGTATTACTTGGTTATTATTTTATGATGCTTTCCCAGTATTAATCTCGTGGATCAGGATTCAGTGTTTTTCACTTTTCCTTCTTGGTTTCCTTCCTTCCTTTCTCACTTTCTTCTTTCTTTTGTTTCTTTTATTATAAAAGCAGCTCTTTATGTCATAGAATAGTTTCATATAAGAAGCAAAACAATGTACCAAGACCAATACCACCTTCCATGGCACAAAGCTTGAAAGGAACCACATTACACTGTGAACAGCCAAGGTGGCTAGGACCTGAAACAATTTTTACATCTTAAATATAAAAATGTACATTTCTTTCCCCCCTAAACTTCTCACATGGCAGTTAATTGGTTGATTAGGAAAAAAGCAAACACACACAGAATGGCCAAAGGCTAGTATGAATTATAATATAGTTTAGAGCTTTTTAATTAAAATATATTACATGATTGAAAGTTTTTACTTTTTCTATAACAACATGATGAAAACAATTCACATTTGATTAGAGCCTTACAGCCTCCATGGACCTCTCATGTGTATTGCCTTGTTTTGTCTTTACAACAAGATTGAGAGATGAGGAAACTCAGTATCATGGACTTGGCCAAAGGCAGGCAGCTGAAAGTGCCAGAACAGGGACTCACAACCCTAGATTCTCCTTCTCCAGTTTCAGAGCCCTTTAGATTATGCCACCGAAGCTTCGAGAGAAGAATGTAAGCTATTAGAGAAAAACACGTATAAAGGATGCACAGAAATATTGGTGCAACTATTCAGAAGGCTGGGCCAAGTACCGTTCTTTATCTTGAAATAGAGGAGTTAGATGAATAAACAAATGTATTATTACTACAACCAGGAGTTTCATTATCTTATTTTTCCCATTTGTTTTCAAGGATGTGTCAGACTGTATTAGGGTTATGTGAACAAGGATGTGCCATTTGATTTAGTAATATTAGATTACGTTTGCATCCATAATCTCAAAGGTTTTACAGTCCAGCTTTTATAAAAAGCAGGGTAAGCGAGGTGCTCAATATCAGGAATGGCAGAGCTGGCACACAGATGAGGCATTCTTTACCCGAGTCCATTTCCTGAACATCTCTCTATTACATCCACCTCTCTCCATCTCTATTCATCTACTTACACAGTGCTTCATGTCTCTCTCTAGAAAAATATGTTACCTCAATAGCCTTTTCTTGGAAGATTATATACATGTATTTTTACCACCTGTACAGGGGTATGCATGCTCAACATCTCCACGACACACGGCTAATGGGGTGACTTTTGAGGGGTCCTTACCTGTGACACTTTGAGATGCCTGTGCTTTATTAGTCAACAGCCAAAGACAGTAAAAATCTAATCATGCACAAAATTGGATAGCTGCCAAAACCGGTTTGGCTCAGTGGATAGAGCATCGGCCTGCGGACTGAAAGGTCCCGGGTTCGATTCCGGTCAAGGGCATGTACCTTGGTTGCTGGCACATCCCCGGTGGGAGGTGTGCAGGAGGCAGCTGATCGATGTTTCTCTCTCATCGATGTTTCTAGCTCTCTATCCCTCTCCCTTCCTCTCTGTGAAATATCAATAAAATATATTTAAAAAAAATTGGATAGCTAATATTGAATGTAATCTGTAAATAAAAATATTTTTTAAATTAAAAAATTCCCCCAAAATTGCTTATCAGTTTTTAATGTTAATGAATGCAGCTATTTATTTATTTATTTATTTATTTATTTATTTATTTAATTTATTCATTTCCTTTTTATTGAATTGATTAGGGTGATGCTGGTGAACACAATTATACAGGTTTCAGGTGCACAATTCTACAACACATCATCTGTACACTGTATTGTATGTTCACCACCCAAGACAAGTCTCTGTCCATCACCATTTATCCCCCCTGCACCCTCTTTCAACTCCCCTCACATACCAGCCCGCCACACCTGCAACCAGCAAGCTGTTGTTAATATCCATGATTTCTTTCCTCTCTTTTTCTTTTTGCTCCACCTCCCTCCCCAGTCCCGCCACCCTCCCCCTCCCCCCCCCCCCGCAACAGCTTAATGAATGCACAAATTAATGCTATTTTCGAAGAGATTCCACGTATGCTGTTCTGAGAAAGGAGCACTGCAGATCTGGAAGCATGATTTCTTGGTGAGAGAACTGTTTATGGTTTGAAGAGCTGCCTTATGGCCATTTTGAAATATGTTTATCAATCTTTCAAAGGCAGCTGAATCTCCAATCTGCTTCTCACCTCAATCAGATCAACAGAGCGAATGAATTCTAGTGCAAGTCTTTCCTAACTCAACGGCATGCCCACTTTGGGGTGAGTAAAGGTCTACAGAAGGAGAAACCTCAGAAGAGGTGGGTTATTTCAACTTTAAATAAAAAATCAGAGAAGGCAAGATCATTCCTTTTATGGTTAATGAAGGTAAGAATAAGAAGACATATGCAGGGTATATAAGGAAGAATACAGCCACCATGACAGTCATAGAGCTCATATTTGCAAATTTAAAGTTGGAAGACAAATATATGGCCAACTAAAATTATTTAATTTTTACCTAATAGTTTATTTTCTTAAATTACTTTGATAATCTATTTACAATTAAATTATAAAATGACTAAGGTATAGAATATTAAGTTAGTTTTTAAAATTTTTAATGATATTATAGTAAATACAAAGATATCTAAATTTACTTCCTATTAGATAAAGTAGAGGATGTATCGTATGATAAATCAGTAATTATATTTGCAACCAATTTGCAACACCATATTTGACACTTTGAAATGTGCTGTTTATGTGTGCTACATATACTGCATATGTGGAATCAAAGTGATTAAATTTGAAGCAAATATGATACTTCCATCAGCTGTGAATCAAATTATGTGCAATTTTGTCATATAAAATGCACACCTCTATAGGGCACTGACCATGAATGGAGCTTGCAGGACTGGAAGTTGTTGGGTGAATCAGTGAGTGTTGAGTGAATGTGGAGGCTAGGACATCACTGTAAATTACTGTGGGCTTTATAAATGTTCTACACAGGCTACACTAAATTTATCAAATTTTCCTTTCTTTAATCATAAGTAAACCTTAGGCTGCTATAAATATTTTTTATAAACTTTACATTTTTTAAATTCTCAACTCTTTTGCAATAACAGCTTAAAACACAAACACATTATACAGCTGTACAAAAATATCCTCTTCCTTTATATTCAATCAGCTTTTTCTATTAATTAAATTTTTATTTTTTTAATATAACTTATTGATTTTTTACAGAGAGGAAGGGAGAGGGAGAGAGAGTTAGAAACATCGATGAGTAAGAAACATCAATCAGCTGCCTCCTGCACACCTCCTACTGGGGATGTGCCTGCAACCAAGGTACATGCCCTTGACAGTATTGAACCTGGGACCCTTGAGTCCACAGGCCGATGCTCTATCCACTGAGCCAAACCGGTTAGGGCTAATTTTTATTTTTTAAACACCTATTAGAAACTAGGACACCAACACATGCATTATCCTAGGCCCGTGGTCAGCAAACTGCGGCTTGTGAGCTACATGCGGCTCTTTGGCCCCTTGAGTGTGGCTCTTCCACAAAATACCACGGCCTGGGCGAGTCTATTTTGAAGAAGTGGTGTTAGAAGAAGTTTAAGGTTGAAAAATTTTGCTCTCAAAAGAAATTTCAATCGTTGTACTGTTGATATTTGGCTCTGTTGACTAATGAGTTTGCCGACCACTGTCCTAGGCCTACACATGGTCAGGATCCTCAATATCAGTGTCGTCTACCTTTACATCTTGTCCCACTGGAAGGTCTCCAAGGACAATAACATACATGGAGTTGTCATCTCCATATGAAAACAATGCCTTCTTCTGGAATTACCTCCTGAAGGATGTGTCTGAGCCTCTTCTTGAGGAAGTGTCAGTCTTTTCAGAAATATGTCCATGATGGTTTGCTTGGTTTCTTTTTTTTCATCATATATTTCCTTGTAAACAGATAATTCATCATGAACATTCTGCTCTATTAACAAAAAACTTTTGTTGTGGGGGTCCATGTTTTCAAATTTTGTAAAGAGCTTTCTTGGGTCTGCAAAAGATTCTGCTAAACACTTTACTGTGAATTTCCTTAAGAGGTCCTTCTTGTTCTCCTCCTTTAATTTCCATTTCTCTTGCCTCTTCTTCAGCTATGTGTTCCTATTCCAGTTCCCACAACACCCCATTAGTCAACTTCTCAGTAACCGCTTCTAGGAGCCCCTCAATGTCATTCTCACCCACAGTCAGGTTCAAGTTGTTTGCCATCTCAACCACAACCTTACTGATTTTTGCAAACTTCTCATCCTTGGCAAATCTTTTGAAATCATGGCCAAACTCTTAAGTATCTTCTTCCAAAAGTTATTCACACTCCTTGGCGACATCAGCTCTGACCAACAAAGGCTCCTGATGCAGAGATAGGTGTTGTAATCTTTTCAGAATTGCACCAGTGTCTATTCAGTGTCTTCCTCAGTTGCAGCACTAGCCTGTCTCAGATAGTATGCTTTAAAAGCTTCTATAGCTCCTTGATTCATTGATTGAATCAAAGAGGTAATGTTTGGAGGGAGAAACACCACTTTAATACTGGGATGAAGATCATTAATAAAAAGAAGATGTTTGGAAGCATTGTCAACAGTAAACAAAATCTTGTATGTTATTTTCCAAACAGAACTTCCCCTTTTTGCTAGCATAGCAACTTAGGAGGATATATTAGGAGAGGAGCTGAGTCATCCATGGCTTCTTAGTGCTCTTGTAGCACACTGGCAGTGTGTGCTTACTGATATGCATCAAGATCTAGGAGTTCTCACTGTGCCAAATCACAAAGGGCTTCAATTTGTATCCTTCAATATTGCCCCCAAGCAAGACTGTTATTCTGTCCTTAGAAGCCTTGAAATCTAGCATTGACTTGGCCTTTTTATGGATAAAAGTCCATTCAGGCATCCATTTCCAGGACAGGGAGGTTTCACCAATACTGAATATTTGCTCCGGTAAGCAATTTTCCAGAATTGTTTAGCCACCTTCACATCAGTACTTGCAGACTCACCGCTCACTTTCACATTAGGAAATGAATAATAATTCTTGAATAGTTTACCAAGAGCTGGCAGTAAATTCAACGTTGTAGTTGGGTCCAGCCTTTTCTTTCAATGTTGCAAACAAACGTTTTGCTTTGGTTATGTTGCTGAGAAGGACGTGCTTCTGTGTCTGGTCCCTAATCCAGGTCATTAGAAATGTCTCCATGTCTGATATGGGCCCTTCACAAACTTTCATTGATCTTATTGCTTTCAATGAAGCAGATCCTTCAATAACTTTCACTACTTTGTTCTTGTTCTTCAAGATGGTAGTTGTGGTGGAATAAGATATGCCTGAATCGTGAGCAGTAACCATCACTGATTTTTCACTTTCGTAGTCCTTAATCACTTTTAATTTTGTTTCTAGGTCTATTATTTGATGTGGCCTCTTACTGGCAACATTAGCAGTGGATTCTGTATGCTTAGGAGCCATGATGAACAAAACATAAAATGAAATCAAGCCAAGAGAAAATAATGCAATCAAGAGACATGGTAAGCAATAAGTATATGAGGCTGCTGACAGCATAACATGACATAATGCTTTACAGCAAAAAATTTTAAGTAAAAGGGTACACTCTAAAATAATGATAAAATGAGCATCTAGTAAATACATAAACCAATAACATAACCATTTATTATCATTAACAACTATTACGTACTGCATATAATTATATTCACTCTACCTTTATGCTTCTGGGAGCACAGTAGGCTTGTTCACACCAGCATCACCACAAATGAATGAGTGATGCATTGCACTAGGACTTTATGATAACTACAATGTCACTAGGTCATAAAAAAAATTTCAGCTCTATTATAATCTTATAATTCTGTTAAGATTGTTAAGATCTATATAATTATTATGTAGATCTTAACTACTGTATAAGATCTGTCTATCCATATAAAATAAACCCTTATCTTTTAGTCTTTAAGAAGTATTTTAATAACATTGAACTTTTACAATACTATTTTTAAGATATTTAGGCACAAAATATTATATTAAAAACCCTTAAATGTTATTTAACATGTGGAATTAATTTATCGATTTTTGCATTTGTGGGATACAAATATACAGAATTATTCAGGTAAGTTTAGGAAGCTGACTAATATGAGTAGGGAACTGGTGACATCCCAAATAATAAATGGGTGAATTGGTAATACAATTTTGTCAATAACACAGATATTTATTTCAGATAATTTTACAATTAAATAATGTTGGAAACCACATAAATATAATTGGATCTTATATACTTTCTTAACAATGTCTATCATGATCATCTAATTTACTTTAAGAATTGTAATGATATGAAATCAAACACAAGTAATGTCTGTAAATGTAAGGACAAAATGTGTCTGTGTGTGTGTGTGTGGGTGTAATTGCATATATGTATATCAGTGTGAGTCACAGTTAAAAGCAACTACATTTTTAATTTAGTATATTGATTCAAATATTGGAAGAAAATGCAGTAAGATATAAGTGCTGTTCATCTAATCTTAATTTTCTTCTTTATATTACTTTAAAAAAATCAACAAAGTGGATCTCTTTTTTTAATGAGAATAAATTATTTTTGATACAAAATAAATGACACTGTGTTAATGGGGCTAATATAACAGAAAACTCTTGATATCTGTATGGCATATAAAAAATACAGGCTTACTTTCTCTCATATAATTTTTATGGCAGATCAGACACCCTTTCCTCCATCTTGCAATAGTGAAAAAATGGAGAATATATACCAGTTCTTAATAACTTCAGTCTAGAAGTAACCAACATAGAATCCATTGTAGACAATCCCAACATAACAGTCTGGGAAACTTGGAATTATAAAGAGCAAATAGATACTTGCAAAATATTAAATCTTCTTGACAAAACACCTATTCTGAAATACACTCTCTGGCCTTAGGGTGACAAGTTTACAGTGTTGTTTAATTTTTTAGGTGATCCCCATTTACAGTGTTACATCTGTTTCCTATTAGCTGCCATGGTTAACCTTATGTGCCCATTTGGCTAGGGTATGGTGCACAGTTATTTGGTCAAACACCAGTCTAGATATGCTGTGAAGGTGTATTTTAGATGTAAAAAACATTTAAATCTGTAGACTTTGAGTAAAGCAAAATTTTCTCCATTATATGGGTGGATCTCATCCAATCAGTTGGGAACCTTCAAAGAAAATATTGAGTTCCCCTGAAGAGAAAGGAATTCTGTCAGACTGCGTTCAACTCAAGACTTCAAATGAGCTCTTGCCAAAATCAACTATGCAAAATCTTTCTCTTCCTCTATCAATCAATCTTAATTATTCTTTCTCTATCTCTTGTTCTCTAAATATATATAGATATACATCTTATCTATGTTATATATATATACACACACACACATATATATATTTTGTATGTTAGACACACACACACACACACACACACACACACACACACACGCACACACAGCTTCCATTCCTCTGGAGAACCATGACTAATAGACTATCCCTAGAGAACAGAATTTTCTAAGTACTGAACTTCAAGCTTTGACACATGGCCTAAAACAGAAAACAATATTTGAAATTAGAACTCTTAGTACTCTCAGAAAATCCAAGATAAACAGCACCTCAATAATTTTCCACTAGCAACAACGTAAAAATGTTTCTACAGTCATGGCCTGTGAAGGGCTTCAACCCTTTATCCTGTCTAACCTCCAATTATGCATCTATTAATAGTTTGTTTCCTTACAAAAGTACAGAAAAAGAAAGGAATAAAAACTAAAGAGTACTTTTTTCCATGCCAAGCCTTAGTTTGTAGGTTTCCATGGCAGATATGATTACCTATCTGTGAAAGAACGGGGCCCACATTGGTAAAATGTCTGGTGAAGTTTGGCAACTTTATGTTCTATCTTTCCCTATTTGGTTTATCTTTCCCATGTCCTATATGCCATATTTTTTCTGGCTATGCACTTAACAGGCTTCCCAGGTTTAATTTGTGTCCAGTGGGAGCTCTATGTTTGCTTGGTTTTGAGGTTGACACTTCTCTTTGGATACTCACCATATGTTTTTACAATATATATTATACCATGTTCCTGTTTTCTCAGTGCATACTTTTATCTGTGGGGGTTAACTAGAGCAAAATGAAGAGATTAAATTATATTTCAGTCATAGTCTGGCTTAATTTTCACTTGAATTCATTTCAAATTAAATGTTTCATCCCCATTCATCTTTATTCATTCAACTGTATCCCATGGATGTTTGCCATTTAAGCACCTGGTAGTCTTCCCCTCTTGGCAGATTCTTGGACTCGTCCTAGCTTTTCTAGTGCTTTGGTAGAATTAAGAACATTATTTTTCTCAAAGGTGAGGAGAGTTTTGGGGGAAATTTAATGTCACCTATTTCCTTGCCAAAGATATGCTAAGAGGTAAATTTCATACCTACAACCCTCCCTCCAGGGTTCCATACTTGTTATAAATGTAAATCTTCACAGTGCCACTGTGGGGATTTAGAAGGTGGAAGCAGGTTAGAGTCCTTGCCAAAAAGCACCAATAAATAGCAGCGCTTTCACTGTCTGCCTCACTATTAACTAAGACATTCAGGGAGACTCAAAAACAGTATCCATGTAACACAACATTCATACTGCATATAACATTTATTGTGCATTCACTGGATGCATAGTTTAACCACTGAAGAATTATGAATTTTTACTACATTTCATTTCCACAAAGTATGAGCGCATCATGTTATTTTCCCACTCGCAATCAATATCCATTTGTATCTGCCCGTGCTATACTTCAGCAAAATTGTTTTGTATGGTTTCATCAATTCTACCAATAAATCCTCCTGCACTTTAAATGATGGATCAAGATCAACAATAATGGCACAAACCTGCCAATCCTCTCTCTGTATCTCCTGCAGCTGCCATGCCCTACATTGTAAAAAGAATTTCTTATTAGTGGTAGTCTTGACCTCAATATAGATTAGTTCTTTCTGGGTAAAGATTTCACACCAAACAGAAAAAGACAAGAGCAAATTATAACAGGTTTTTCAAATAGCCCTACACTCACTAATATGTTCTGTGTGGGAAGTATTGTTAATGATGCATACATTTTCCCAGCCACATCCACACATCGATCAACACCACTGTCAGTAGCATTGTATTTGAAAATAAAGATCACAGGCACACACACACACACGTGTACATATGTTGAGTATCACAGTGTATTTAAATGAAGATTAAATATTAAAGAAGACTGTACTAATTAAAAATATGCAATTAGGAAGGTCAATATGACACCCTGAGGTCTGTCTTTTCTAAGTGAAGTGACCTAACATGAAAAAGATAGTACCACTGCGCAGAGCACTAAAATAGAGTCAAAACTGTTTCCACAATTCTGTGAAATCAAGTTAATTCAGCGAGGTGAATAAGATCTACTCAACTTTAATTTTGTGCATGCATATAGTAAATACCCCATGGCAATTTAATCTAAAGAAAATGTATTTGGTAATATACACACAAAACATCTGTTTGAATTCTTATGCCTCATCCCCTTTCCCATTTTAATTGATTTTAGGCATTTTAATTTTCTCTCTGGAAGCATAGTCTTAAGCACATTTCTCCAAGAGGAAATAAGTAATTATGAATACCATAAATATGTGTTATCTGTAAATGTTTTATATGCATATATTATACATATAACAAAAGGATAATCTAGTTCTCTTTGATATTTAATACCTTTTATATTTTATCTCAGTCATTTTAAAACTATGATCTCCTTGTTCCATCATATAGACATCAGGCTTCCACTAAGACTCGATTCAAATATAATTTAAACATATCTAAATTTTGTGTAATTTAAACACTGAATAACTAGAAATTATATAAAAATAATATATAGCAAAATTATATGTGTCACCACCAAATATTTCATTTGTAAAACTGTCCATTAAAGATAGAATATCTTCAGTTTAATTTTAATTAACTTGTTTTAAATAAATTTATTTAAATAATTGTTGGGATTTAAAATTATAAAAGTTTAGTTGTAAATGGGGCTCTGCTTTTAAAATAAATGTGCGCTTTCTTTCCTCCTGCTAACCATTCTGCATAGTATATAGCAGGAAAACACATATTTTCTACATAACTCTGAAAAAGCTCCCCTGAACCTGTTTCTTTTTCTTTAGGAAGAAGAGAGTGATGTCAGTAGAGCCTATTAGATTAGGGATGCTTTTTATCTTTGGTGATAGTGGTTTCTGTTGCCTTTAGTTTGGTGAAGGTTGGCTGCTGAGCTGAAGATAAGCAAAAAGAAGTCACATCAAATAACAGTTGGAATAAACTGAATATATAATAGAGCTTAACTCAACTTGTCCATGCCCTGCCTGTAAACTCAGATATAAACTTTAAATTCAATATCTTTTTAAATATACTAAAAGTATGTTTAGATAGCCTAAATGATATGACTTAATAAAGTCCAATAAGTAAACAAGAAACACTCATGTAATTTTAAATTTGCTATGACAACAGAGACTTGGCACTCTAAGATGAAACCAAATCCCCTCAGTTATATTTCCATCATTAGTCCCATTGTTGTTTTTTCATATATGAAATGCTGTAAATATTCTGAGCTTCTATAACAATTCCGAAAGCATTCCTATTTTCTTTCTCTCTGCCTTATAACTAGTATTAGTATACTAGAGGCACTTGCTGTGCACAAATTCTGGCACGGGTGGGGTCCGGTCGGCCCGCCCTGATCGGGTCCAATTGGGCTGGGCCATCCAAGGGGAGGGGCCGCGGGCAGTTGGCTGGCAGGCCCCGCCCCTAAATCAGGGTGGGATGGCGATTGGGGGCGGGGTCAGCCAGAGGTTGAACTCCCAGTTGAGGGGACAATTTGCATATTAGCCTTTTATTATATAGGATAACTTTGCTCAATGTGACAATGCATTTTTTTGTTTAACACAGATGCAGCTAGTACCCTTTCCCCATGACATTCTCTTTCTTCCAAAGCCTTCAAGGCACACTCTCATGGCTGCCACAGCTTATTCTGGAAAATGCCCTTCACCCTTACTCTCACATGGAACAAAGGAAGCTCAATCTGTCAGAGGAAGAGTCAAAATCAACAGGATAGAAGAAATCCTGTAGCATGATACAGACATGAAATAATGTCACAAAATTAATGATAAACGGACACTCCATGTGGGGACCAGCTTCCTTGTCCAGCGTGGGAGAACCCAAGGGGCCACCAAAGTTACCAAGAAGTACAAGGGAAGGAACAGAAAGCTCTCTTCACTGTGAGGGTGGAGTTCACTGCATGGCTGGTCTCATCAAATGTCAGTGTTATCCTTCAGGGAAAAGAAGGAAAGAAAAAAATAATGCTGACTGAATTTTATTCTGTTTTTTGATCATATATGGATATCATCTTCCATTCAGAATTGGAAAATACTGGTTTGAAATCCAGTCTTTCACACTGCTAATCTGACTCTAAAAATAAATCTCTTTGAGCACTTGTTGTTGCTAAGAACAGCAAACGTCAGAGTGGGTACAATGTGCAATACTAAAATGAAGTAACTCCACACAAACTCTATTATAAAAATGTGTAATACTGATGAATAATGCAGAACTCTGGACAAGCATCCTTTGATATTTCCTTAGAATATTCACCTTTGGTGTTTTAAAGAAACAATAACATGAAGCACCAATCCATGAAAAATTGATCTTTAGTACTTTAATATAATTAGTTCTTAATTCCCTTTCTAGTTTCTCTAGATCTGCTTAAGATTTGAAACCAATTCAGAGCAAGGTTTTAATTATTACAACATGTAACTTAATGGGGGTTCTTTAGCATCTCAGTGCAAACACCTAACAAATCCCTTTTACCCCATCCTTCTGATGTCTGTATTTAATTTTCAACTTTCCACAAACCAGGCGTGCATTTACCACAGAGCAGCAAAGTAAGATAATCACTGTTACACATTAACACACATCCTGGACCTGCCATTTTGTGTCTCAGGAGGAAGAAATCAAATCTCCCTTCACAAAATCTTGGAGGAAGCAGCCACTAATTACCCACTGAGGGTGTTTTATCTACTTCTCCAGAGCATCCCCTTGCTTTCATTCCTCGTGGTATTTTATTTCATTATTTTATTTTATTTGGTCATAATGAGAAGTTTCAGCATTTAGAACTTAAGTGTTTTACTAACAGATTCAGATCCTGGGATCCGGTCATCTGAATAAGCTGTATTTTAGGTCTGGTTCAGGACTTTTCAAGGTGTCATACCTTCTTTGTATCACGAACGTGTGATACATTACAACTACACACTGACTGGAAAGGAAACAGAACAGAATGAGATTCTCCAAATGGATACATAAGGTTGTTTGCAAACAAAGGAAGATTTCATCTGTTTTTCTTCCTTAATAACTAGTCTCTAGTTAGTCAGGCTAAATTCAGTCTTTTGTCTCCTCCCTTCAAAAATATTTCTGAACACAAATTTAGCTGGGCATAGCATCCCTCCCAAGGTGTAACACAGTCACTCAAAACTGGCTATAAGATTCTAATTATCTTCTGTAAGTCAATATTTTGGTTTGTGTTTTAGGAAAATGACTTTCTTTATTGTCAAATAAAGATCTCTAAGAGAGCTAGATCAAAAATGCATGTTTTAGGGAGAAGGGAGGCCAGGAAAAAATGGATAAAAGAGAGACTTGTTGGACCCTAGAGGGGTCCACAGGTGGGAACCAAGGAAGTCCCAGCAAGCCCACTGGATGGCATGGGCATGTGACAATCTCTGTGCTTCATTTCAGGGCACAATGAGAATTACCCTTGGCCTCCCAGAGCACACACTAGTTTCACATGAGTAGACAGGTGTGAGCTAATAAAGTGCTTTGCAAAGTAAAAATAGTAATAAATAAATAAATAAAATAAAATGTATGTTTTACATTTTAGTAGAACCAAGTGTCTTGAGGAACCCAGTCTTTTGTTAACATTAGTTGTTAACATTTTCTAAACCCTGATTCTGAAGATACAGCTTTATCTCTTCTTGCCCATTTGTTTGCCTTTTTAAAGAAAAGGGCATAGTAAAATATAAATGCATTTGGAATTATTAAAAGAATTCAAAATATAATTGATAAAAAGAGTAATGAAATTATACACATAATTGCATTTAGGCAAAAGCAAATAGGGAAGGCCCTGAGCTCAATTATAAAGTAAAAACAATGTGCCCTCCGTGACCTTCATTCTGACCCAGCCAGGTACCCAACCGCTAGAATTCACACGTTACTCCAGCCTCACCTCTTTGTCATGGTTTCTGCTTCTCCCTTTTCTAGTCCTACATATAAAGTTTTCTGCTTCCTCATAGCTCTTAAAGGAATTTAAAGAAACCACTTCAAAACACAGTGTGAATTACTTAGGAATAGATAAGTTGGACATATTTTAGAGGTTTTAAATTGATAACTTTTGGATATTATGCATTGAACAAAAAGCAAATATGTAGAAATTTTTTTAAAAATCCAGGACTATTACTGGCCAGCAGTCATACTCTTGGGAAAATAAAAGAAATTGCACATTTTCAAAGTACCTCGGACGAGCCAGACAGCATCCTAGACATTTAATCATTCACTTATCACAGAAGTTTCTGAAAGTAGATCTCATGTTTTTGTGTAAGGAAAGTGAGACACAGAAAAAGTTGACTTAAATTGCCTAAAGCCATTCATGCAAGAAGCGATGGCTCAGTTGTCTGAACACAAGTTGTCCAGGCTTTAACATCATGTGCTTTTCCAAAAGCAACTCTACCATAACTCTCAGGAAACCATGTTTAGTAACCCTCAAAAAGCATTATGAAATGGGCCATTTATGTCCTAATGCTGTCTTTTTATAGGGTTTCTTAATCTGCAGAAAAATGAATTCAACACTAGACTTTAAAATGCCAGGATGTTGTGATATATAATTATAAAATACCTAATTACATTATAATAAACAAAATGCTATTTCACTAATATCCACCTACACATATTAACTCATGTTTAAATCCTACTCTGTACTGAAGTAGTGAAATGAAATTTCTGGTACTAGATCATGAATTGGTGACTGGAACCACTCTTTAAAGGGATATCTAGCCAAAACCGGTTTGGCTCAGTGGATAGAGCGTCAGCCTGCGGACTGAAAGGTCCCAGGTTCGATTCCGGTCAAGGGCACGTAACTTGGTTGCGGGCACATCCCCAGTAGGAGGTGTGCAAGAGGCAGCTGATCGATGTTTCTCTCTCATTGATGTTTCTAACTCTCTATCCCTCTTCCTTCCTCTCTGTAAAAAATCAATAAAATATATTTAAAAAAAAATAAAAAATAAAGGGATATCTATACCTCCCTCTCTCTCTTGATATTTCCTTCCCATTTTCATTTTTTTTCTTCTAATTCCTTCTCTGTTTTTCTACACTTCTACAATTACTCTTTCTTTCGCCACTTCTTCTTTAATCAGAGGTACGAACAGCTATTGATTAATTTATTTTTCCCTTTTACTTAGACCAGAAACTCTTACTTTGGTATTCCAGAAAACCCTGAAATGTATGTATATATCTGGGGACATGGGGAACAGATTCCAATCTTCCCTCAGATTCTCAAAGAGATTATTGACCAGAAAAGGTTATGACCTCAGTGTAGAATCATTTCTCCAAAATCTTACAGTAGTTCTTGAATATTCTTTAGATGTATGGTTTCTTTCATGTTGGCTCTATTAGGAACTATGGAAGTCCAATAGAAATCTAGGGCCAGACTTTGTAACATATTTTTAAATCATTACTTGCGGAAAAAGATGCTCCAATATATGAGCTTTTGTGGTAGACAGAAATCTAAGATGACATCCCAAGCTGTCAAACACTACTCTGGGTATTGATGTGATGGGATTTTGCAGGTGTAAAGTCTCAAATCAATCGAACTTAAATTATGATTATTTGGGTGAGGCTGATTAGTAATCACATTAGCCCTTTAGCAGTAGCTGAAAAGAGAGAACTATACTATAGTTTGCCATTACCACCTATCTTTATTAGATGCAGATGAAAAATGAATGTTAGTAGCTATTTGGGAATCATCTAGAATTCTAATTCTTAAGATTTGTATCCAAAAAGCATTATTATAAAATAGGCAGCTATTCAAAATGACAACTGACAACAGATGTCCCCTTTTCCACCTACTACTGTATTTATTTTAAATATTTCCATAATTTTAATCAAGAAAAACTATTTGAATCTGTTCATAATTAAAGTAACAAAAACTCATGCAACAACAACAAAAATAAAATAAAAATGTAGTTTTCTTGGTAGCAAAAAGAATCAGAGATTTGAAGAGTCAAAAAGGATTTGACATGAAGGAAAGTATCTGTTGCTGAGAGAGAGACGGTCACATACAGCGGCCTGTGCATAGCCTTTAAGAGTGAGAGTGTTCCCACACTCACAGTCAGCAAGGCAATAGGAACTGGATGGGAACTGCAGTCTGACCACAGGGAAGTGAATTCTTGCCAACAAGCCCAGGGAGCTTGGAAACAGATCTCACCCTGGTCAGGACTCCAACTGAGCAGTCGGCTGGCTGACACCTTGGTTTCAGCTTTTTAAGAGTCTGAGTAGGGATCCAGTTAAAATCTACTGGAATTCTGAGGCAGGTATTCTGTGAAGTGATAGAAATTTTATCAGTTTAAGATGCAAAATTTGCTATAATTAGTGAAGCAGTAATATAAAGCTAATATAGTTGCTAACTAAGAATCTCACATATTTTCAGCGTTTTACGTGAAATCAGGATATCCAGTTAACAAATCCAGAGCTGTTGATACTTTAGTGTTTTTTTCACTTTGACAAGAAGTGTTCTCTCATCAAAAATAAAATAAAGTAAAAAGGTTGAATTATTAAATTATCTGTTGGTTATTTTTTTATTTAAAATCTACAACAATTTGAAAAATAAAAGTCCATTCTATTACCCCATTCTAAAGGATGAAAATAATTCTCTTCATCCAATTGCACTTTTAGCATTTTTTTAGTGTTTAAATTGAGCTATCTATGTTCACATCCTTTATAGACATTTGTTGTGAATTAAATCAATTAAATAAACCATATGTTTAAACAATCATAAGAATAAATTTGGTTGTGTCTTGTAAACATAGATGCCCAATCACCTCCAAAGGAAAATTATGATTCAGGTCTCTGGATTAAATTATAGTAATCTATGTTTTTTCCTTCATTCCAGGTGGTTCTTCTGACCACAGATGTCTGGGAAACTCCACCTTATAGGTGCAAACACATTGGAAAATCTGCAAACTTATTGGAAAATCTGGCCAGCTTATCTATAACATATGACATTAAAAGGAAAAAGGACACTGATGCCCAGAGAAGATTCCCATCAAGCAGTGAGGAGAATATAGAAACATCAACAGTTATGTAAATACAACATGTAACATATGCTCAATTAAGTACATAGCCAATGCAAATGAGCATTGGAGTCCATTGGTGAAAGGCTTTACCACAGACCACTGTGGTCACAGAGGATCGACTTTGTCCAATGAACCAGAAACCAGATTGTTTCCAAAGCATGAAACCAAGAAATTCTGAAGTGCAGTCACCAAAACAATGGTTCTGGACAGCTTCCAGATAGCACAGGGCATAAATGCAAATGGAGTTGGCTTTTTATTTCTCTTTTTCGTCATTGCACTCTGAGTATTTGGTGCCTCACAATCCTTCTATTCCATGTTCTCAGCCATTCAACAATTCTCAAACCTTGCTATCAGGAAACTTGCCCAATATTTTTAAATTTTCACTCATTTTTCATAATAGTATTTTACTTTATCCTTTTAAACGGCCTCTTAATTCAGACATAGTTTGTAGGTATAGAGATAGCTTAACATCTTGGGAATACATTTTATTTTTTAAAATATATTTTTAATGATTTTAGAGAGGGAGAGGGAAAGAGAGATAAAAAACACCAGTGATGAGAGAGAATCATTGATTGGTTGCCTCCTGCATGATTGGAAATCAAGACTGCAACCTGAGCATATACCCTGATCAGGAATCGAACAATGACCTACCGGTTCATAGGTTGATGCTCAACCACTGAGCCACTGCTGCCAGGCAAAGGAATACATTGTAAACAGATTTATTTTTTTACAGCTACACATAGTTTCACTAAAACAGCATTTATGTAAATGCTATCAAGTTTAATCTCATTTCATTAATAAGCTCTAGCACTGGATTTGGCTCTTTTTAGTGCTCCTGTATGTTCTATCAATTAATTGCTAAGCAGTTATTGTAATTTCTCTATAACTGATCTTTATCAGTTTCCTTGGAAAATACAGAAAAGATATATAATTTATTTCTATCAAGATAACCATCCAATTGTTAACATTGTGTTTATTTCAGCCCAAAGCACGATTTATAATGCATTTTGATGCTTACAATTCCTTACACTATTCTTGGTGTTCAATAATAAAAATGTGTACATTTTTATACATTTTAAATATTTCTGTTGTAAAGCACAGATGCCACAAAACTACAGGAAAAAAATTGCTTAAAAAACTGGGGAGACAATTGACCATTTTTACTTGGTCAGAGTCAGTACACGTTTACCCTTGTTTTACAGATGAACCAAATTAGGTTCAGAAAAGGGTAAGTAATTTGCTCTAGATCAGAATGCTGATAATTGAGGCAATTAGAGTTCAAATAAAATCAGTCTCTGCAGAAATTCATGCTTTTTTTTTTTCTATATTATAATATCCCCAGTTAGGAGACAAAACCTTGTCCACACTGCAAGTATATATAGCACAAATCTAAATTATTTTTAAAAAGGTTGTCAAACAAATGTAAATGAAGAGCTTGTTACTTTGTACACATAAAAACACATATACATAAAGTTAATGTATATGTAAACTTTTTAGATACACAGATGTTTCAGGGCAATAATAATTGGTGGTATCCTAATTAGGATATTTATAGTTATGTGATAGTCTTTTGATAATACTCAATAAAAAACTGCAAGCTATCTGTACTGTGCAAATGCATTCCATCCTAATAGACTTAATGCAACTGAACACCTTTAACCTTTCTTATCAGTAGAATTACATTTTATTTTTAACAATGCCCACCAGGGGGTGCTGGCACATTGACACAGGAACATGGGAAACATTGGTTGTCCTGTCAGGTCAAATAAAACACTAGCAATTAACCCTCTTTTAATTCTATAGAAAATCTTTATAGAATATAAGTTAATCACACATATTGGCTCAAAAATTACAATCTTAGGAAATATTTCTAGAATTGTAGGCTAACTGAAGTTTTTGCATTTTAATATTTTTTTTTTATAAAAGTACTTGGACTCCAAACTTAGGTTTAGATTAAACACTTTTGATGTAAAATGCTTTTATCAAGATTAATTGTTAATATGGATATGGCTTACAACTATTCTGCTATTCTTAAGTTTAACATTTAATATAAAAAGAGTCTCCCATTCTAAATTATCTATATAAAATATATACATAAATCACTAATAAAATTTTTTGGAACCTGAGTTCTACCATTCTTTAGTATAAAGGAAGTAAGCATTTAGATATAAATTTTAATCAAATAAAATACTAAGGAAAAATATGAATGCTATGTAATGTCATTGACTGATAATAACTATTAACATATAATTGAATCATTTGTATCCAGAGAAAATCTTTAACTCAGTAAAATACTATGTCCAACAGGTTGTAAAGTATTTTTAATATAAAGCAATCACAAAATAAAATGAATTTTATAGGAAGACTCAAATTTAGGATCTTCAACAAAAACTATCTCCTCCTTCTCTTCAAAATGCTTTTACCCATGAAATTCAAAGAACTCAATCTTAGGAAAATCTATATTCTCTCACTTGTGGGTGAAAACTGTTTGGCTGCAGCATTCCTTAGTCATTTCCAAGTTTGGGTTAGTTGATCTGGGGAGCCAAGCACACTCCGAAGCTATGTCCTTGATTCTAAAGATAATATTCCCAAACAGAGGAGAAACATTCTTCACTACAAAGTCTTTGAGTAGTTGTGGCCTCATTCCAAATAGTTGTCTTTAATTGAAAATGTGTGAAAGATGACATAATCTCCATCAGTTCAGATCATCATGGTTTTAAAGGGGAAAATGAGAAGGTGTTTATAGAAGGATGCTGTTATGTTCCATAATGTCAACCTCAAGTGGCTGTAGGGTTGTCCCCAACTGCTTATGGAATTATATTACAATTTCTACTCCGTATTTATCATTTATCAACTTTTCTCAACACTTTTTTTTCAAGCTTACCTATACATCCAGCCCATCTTGCCACTTTAGGTCCAAAAGTATATTAACCTTTTGATCATTAGTCTTATTGCCTTAATTTATTCACAGTTGTTTCTTTCAAGATTAAAGAGAGACTCAACATACTAATAATCAAGCATTTAATGAGGATGTTTGCATTCATTCAATTCAGATCCTTCAAAATCTCATAGGCTTTAATCATATCTTTTACCCTTCACTTTTTCAGAGGAGTCATATGCAGTATTCAAGCCTACTATCACATGCAAATTCCTTGCTTCTATTGATGTGGTAATGAAATAACAAATATTTATCAGGTGCCTACTTTAACAGTAACATTATGCCAGTTTGATGGCATAGAAAGAATGTTTCTACCTCTTAGCCTCCCCCTATCCCAACTTCAAAGGTATTAGTCATAAGCTCCATCCAACCACTGAGCCAACCATAACTAGGACTGGCAGATTATATAATCTTCTCCTCATCAGAAATTGAGATTTAGAATCAATCTCAGTGTGCCAGGGATGAGTCCCAACACTGCCCTAGTTTTAGTGATCTATTTGACAGCATTTGACAATGTCCACTTTCTAGTTCATAAAATATGTTTTTTTTTCTCATGGTTTTCAAAACTTCACATTCTCTGGTTTTTTCCTCTTACTTCATGAGCTCTTCTTTCTCAGTTTTTTTTCCTTTACCATTTTCCTCTGCTTTATTACTGGCTATAAGAAAGCCCCAAGGATTAAGACTAGCTCCTTTATCTTCATCAAACATCAATCCATAAATCAACTCAGAAAGAGATCTCTGGAAACAGGAAGCTTCCATTTACCTGACAAGAGTGACTACTGCCTAAAGGCGTCTGCCACCATGTCCTGATGTGACCCATTAATTCTGGAGCACACACATAGCGGACCTTATGGTTGGCACTGTTTATTGGGTATCCTTTTCAAGAAAGCATCCTCTAACGCTGCACTTGTTCCCTTGCTGAGTTCAACCCTCACTTACTCTATTCTCTTCTGGTTCTCATCCTGGCATTAGGATCACTGAGTAAATTAAAGGAAAATCAACATTTTTTAACTGCACACATTTAAACTGTACAATTTGATGAATGTTGACATATACATACAGCCATTACACAGTCACTGCTATAAAGATAATGAGCATTTCATCTTCTTAAAAAGTTTCCTTTTGATACTGCTCTTTGCCCATTTCCACCTACACACAGCCTCCTTTCCTGCTGGCTGTCACCACACTGTTAGAAAAAGGAATAGCATTGAAGAAATGCTCAACTAGAAATAAGGAAAATTGAGTTTTAGGTATACTTTGCTATTAACTTATCTAATGGTGGCGAGGGGAGTATAACATTATATGAAGAATTGTATTCATCCTCTCTGTAACTCGGTTTTTTCATTATTATATTATATACATACTAGAGGCCCAGTGCATGAATTCATGCATGGGTGGGATCTCTAGGCCTGTCTAGCAATCAGGGCCGATGAGGGCCGGACTGATTGGAGTCTGCCAGCTGGCGGGGAGGGACAGGGTGCAGAAGGTTGGCTGCTGGCCCCAAGGAGGGAGCCAACCCTTGGCTCCCCTGGGAAAGGGGCTGCATCTACCACCACCCATCCCTGGTTCCCTGTTGCAGCCCAGGGACAAAAGGCCCCAGTGGGGTCAGGAGAGAAGGTGATGGTCGCCAGGCCAGGAGCAGAAGGAACAGATGCCAATGCCACCAGCCGGCCACAGCAGGTTGGATGTAGGAGCGCACTGACCACCAGGGAGCAGCTCCTGCATTGAGCATCTGCACCCTGGTGCTCAGTGCGCATCATAGCAACTGGCTGACTGGTCATCCTAATCATTCTAGTCATAATGGTCACTTAGGATTTTATATATATATATATAGACTAGAGGCCTGGTACATGACATTAGTGCACTCAGTGGGGGGAGGGTTCCTCAGCCAGGCCTGGGCCCTTTTGCAGTTCAGGAACCCTCAGGGGATGTCTGACTGACGGCTTAGGCCCACTCCCCATGGCCGCAGAGGTAGGAGAGGCTCCCAATGCCACTGTGCTCACCAGCCGTCAGCCCGGCTTCTGGCTAACTGGCCCTCCCCCTGTGAGAGTGCACTGACCACCAGGGGGAAGCTCCTGGATTAAGCGTCTGCCCCCTGGTGGTCAGTGCATGTCATAGCAACCACTCGTTCCACCGTTCGGTCGATTTGCATATTACCCTTTTATTATATAGAACTAGAGGCCCAGTGCATGAAAATTCATGCACTGGGGTGGGGGGGGTCCCTCAGCCTGGCCTGTACCCTCTCACAGTCTGAGAGCCCTCGGGGGATATCCAACTGATGACTTAGGCCCACTCTCCAGGGAGCGGGCCTAAGTCGCAGTCTGGCCTCCCTCTGTGGGAGGCAACCAGCGGGCCAATCGGGGGATGGTGCTGGCTGGCGAGCAGCCAGCGTCACCCCCCATCGCAGCCCTGCCGTGAATGCTGGTGGCCTCCCTCTGTGGGAGGCAACCGGGGGACTGTGCCTGGCCAGTGAGCAGCTGGCCCCTCACCCCCTCACACCACTGCCGTTCGCCACCTCCCCCCATTGCTGTCCCCTCCCTCTGCCCACTGGCACCTGCCTTGGCTGGCCAGTCATTCTGCCATTTGGTCTATTTGCATATTAGGCTTTTATTATAAAGGATGATTTGAATGTATGTGACTATATACTTATAGTCATATACATTTTTAATTTTTATTTCCTTCTGAGCTTTTTATACCTAGCTATATTTATATCATTATAGTTCATAAATTCTCTTTGAATTCGGGTATACTATAATTATAAGTAAGGCATTTGATATGACTGACATCAAACAACTGTCAAGGGCAGCGCTCATGGAGAGACCTTTTTAAACATGACACCTGCCCAAGAAGGAGAGACGTCCAGGCTCTGCAGAATCAGTTTCATCTGTCCTCCTTTGGTCTTCATTATCTTTCAAAACCAGAAACTAGCAGACCCAAGTAAATGGCTGCTAGAAAGTTTTTCCAGGCCAGTTGGAATCCCAGTGTATAATTCTTTTTTTATTTAATTGTTTCTGAATTTCAGTGTATAATCCTTTTTTTATTTTTATGTTTTTTAAATTTAAAGATTTTTTATGTTTCCGTTTATATAGATAAAAATACTTAGCAGTGACTGTCTTCTGACATGGTAACCTTTTACAATTTGCTCAGTGCTAACTTCCTGTTGTTCCTCGTGTGTATTTTAAATGCTCTGGGATTTCAGATTATACACAATGCAATGCAATTATAATGCAACAAGAATACACTGCCTTTATAGTTACCAAGGATGCAAGTTTATGCCATATTGTGAGATGATCTAGTATAGCCTTTGTCAGCCTTTCACTAAAAATCCCAATTTTTCGTCATGTATAAACATCAGCAAACAGGACTTCAGAGGAAGTAACTACCATCTGTTATTATTAAGAGTGACATTGCCCAAGGTTAGGCCAGACATGCAAAAATGCTTTCATCTTCATTATTACTTTGCTTCTGTCTGTTTACTATGAACTTGTCTAGTTGAGTTGCTGGAATGTATGCAAAGATCAATTTGGATGAAATCCAAACCCTAGTGAAAAAGCTGTGAATCAACTGAAAAAAGTACTGATTTATCAAGTCTTGTTCTCTTTTGTCTGTGGTGTGATAACATCATGTATATACATGAAGATTTATCATTGTAATTCCGAAACCTGCAAAAGTCTTATCTATCCTCAGAAAAACTCAAGACAGTTAGAGTCTTTTATTTGTGTTCTGAAATAAGTAACCCCTAAAAAGGTAGTGAACAATTCAAAGTCTGGGACAGATTCAAAGAAACTGAATTCTGAATGTAGATAAAACATCTACCTCGGTATGTAAAAACGTGAGGGAATAGAATGATGTATTAATCCCAAAGTTGCATCAGTACATTAAGCAGAAAAGAAACCATAAAATAATGTCCCAGACACTATGCTAGCTTGAATTATCATTTTACAATCCTGAAGGACAGGGCTATCAGAAAAAGTAGCTAAATCAAGTCATTAGACTAAACACATAGACTGTTATCCTATCTAATAAAAGGATAATATGCAAATTAACCATCACTCCATGACAAAAATGGTGGTGCCCATAGCCACAAAGATGGCGGTGCCCATAGCCACAAAGATGGAAGCATCCGCCAGAGCCACGGAGCCGGCAGAGCAGGCGGGAGGTTTGGCCTCCTTCATCGCGATGAAGGAAGCCAAGCCTCCTGCATACCCAGGCCGGCTGCTGAGGGAGACATGCAGGGAGTGCAGTGGGGAGACATGCGGGGAGTGAGCGAGGTTCCCTGTCTGGGGGTTCCAAATCCACCATTGGTTCCTTTCACCGCTGATTCCCCTCCTCACAGGTATCCACGCAAAAGCCGTTCTGTGCAAATATGTCATGTCCTAATGGGTGAATCCTAAACCGAATGAGTGTCACATCTGGGCAACCCAACTCCCGTTAGACAAAGGACCTGGGAGAAGGGATTTAGGAATCACAAAGCATCGTGACCTGCTAGGTCTCCCGAACTGCTGTCAAACACAGGCCGTCTGAGACCCTCCCAAACACCACCTGAGCTAAACCTGAGAACCAAGATATTTTCAAGGCCCAAAGTTGACGGGGGTAAGGGGGCAGGGGAGCAAAGCAAGCAGAGCAGCCAACTCAACCAAAGACTCAGGAGCCTAAGAGAACACAGAGAAATGCCCTGGCCATCAATGCTCTCCCGCAAACGTGGTGCTTACACCCAGCTACAGGGAGGGGGTGTGTACGTGCAGGATTTAAGGCCACCAGCAGGAGGGAAAGTCGAAGCATGCCTAAGGATTTTTTGTACATGTCCCACAGTGGAGAAGCAGAGTCAGAATCAAGAAGCGAAGTCTTACCTCAGCGCTGGGGTGTTTAAAAGTATCTAAAGTTCCATCGCTGAGTCCACTGCCATGTTTGCCACAGATGGGAGGCGCGCAGAGGACTTTCAGGACAGCCCTATAGCCTCCGGGGCAACAGGGGCTTGGGAGAGGGAGAGACTGCAGCACTTTCAGTGTCCAAAGAGCTAGCGCCACAAACCTTGGCCTATTCCAAAGCCTGGTGCTGTCGGAAGCCTCCGGCCACCTTCTCCAGCATGGCCGAGAGAGGCTGAGAGAGGACAGGCTGATACCGTGGCTCCTGTGGTCCAAATCCTGTCGTTGTCTCTGTTACATAGCTTCTGCGCCCTCCAGGACAGCCTCAGTACCAGTGCAGAGGAGGCTCTGGAGAGGGTAGCGGTGAGGAGAATGCTTCTGTCTCTGGACACCCAGTGAAACCGCTGTCAAGAGCCTTTCTAGGGCTGGTAGGAAAACGCAGCAATGAGGGAAGAATAATGTCTCAAAACGAAGAGGTTGTTTTTTGTGTTTTTTTTTTTTTTCTCTCATCAGCAAAATGTGAATAATACCTAAACCACATACTTTGTGAGAATTAATTGAAATAAAATTCCAGAAATTGTATAACATCCAGGCTGAAGTGGATAGGTTGGTTGAGCGTGAGCATTGTCCTGTGCATGGAAAGGTTGCAGGTTCGATTCCAGGTCAGGGAACATACCTAGGTTTCAAGTTGGATCCCTGGTCAGGGCTCCTAAGGAAAGCAATTGAAGGGATGTTTCTTACATTGATGTTTCTCTCTCTCTATTCCTCTCCCACTCTAAAAATCAATGGAGCCTTTCCGTCTGGCCACAGCCATCAGGTAAACCAAGATGGGTGCTTACAAGTACATCCAGGAGCTAGGGAGGAAGCAGTCCGATGTAATGCGCTTCCTTCTCATTGTGCGCTGCTGGCAGTACCACCAGCTGTCTGCGCTCCACAGGGCCCCCCGCCCCACCCAGCCCAACAAAGCACGCAGACTGGGCTACAAGGCCAAGCAAGGTTATGTTATATATCAGATTCGTGTGCGCCGTGGTGGCCACAAGCGCCCTGTTCCTAAGGGTGCGACCTACGGCAAACCTGTCCATCATGGTGTTAACCAGCTAAAGTTTGCTCAGAGTCTTCAGTCTGTTGCCAAAGAGCAAGCTGGACGCCACTGTGGGGTTCTGAGATTCCTGAATTCTTACTGGGTTGGTGAAGATTCCACGTACAAATTCTTTGAGGTTGTCCTCATTGATCCATTCCATAAAGCTATCAGAAGAAATCCTGACACTCAACGGATCACCAAACCAGTCCACAAGCACAGGGAGATGCGAGGACTGACATCTGCGGGCCGCAAGAGCCGTGGCCTTGGGAAGGGCCACAAGTTCCACCACACTATTGGTGGTTCTCGCCGTGCAGCTTGGAGAAGGCGCAATACTCTCCAGCTCCACTGTTACTGCTAATATAAGTAATGTTTGTAAAATTCCTACCTAATAAACAATTTAGGACAGTCATGTCTGCTTAAAAAAAAAAATCAATGGAAAAATGAATTAATGCCATATCTACAAATGTGGATAATCTAAAAAGAAAAAAAGAAGAAGTGGGAGGGGGTGTTAACCACTTTTTCTCAGTGGTTAGAGCATCCGCCTGCAGCCTGAAGGGCCCAGGTTCCATTCCGGTCAAGGGCATGTACCTTGGTTGAGGGCACATCCCCAATTGGGGGTGTGCAGGAGGCAGCTGATCGATGTTTCTCTCTCATCGTTGTTTCTAACTCTCTATTCCTCTCGCTTCCTCCCCGTGAAAAAAATCAATAAGATATATTTAGAAAAAAAACAAAAAAACAAAACAGGGTAAAAGAGGTTGAATATGTACTGTATAATTTAAAGTGTGTAAAGTAATATAACTTTTTAGGGGCATATATGTTATCTATACTAATAAAAGGGTACTATGCTAATTAGACCAGACATCTTTTGGACATCCATCCGGACGTCCTTCTGCACAAAGCCATGGTGGTGGGGACTGAGGCAGAGGCCGTTAGGGGCAATCAGGCTGGCATGGGGGGCACTTAGGGGCAACCAGGTCAGCAGGGGAGCAGTTAGGCGTCGATCAGGCTGGCAGAGGAGTGGTTAGGGGTGATCAGGCTGGCAGGCAGGCAAGCAGTTAGGAGCCAGCAGTCCTGGATTGTGAGAGGGATGTCCAACTGCCAGTTTAGGCCCAATTCGGTTTAGGGGTCCCATATTGGAGAGGTTTCAGGTTGGGCTGAGGGACACCCCCCCCCCCTGCATGAATTTCATGCACCGGGCCTCTAGTTATACAATATTGTTATCAATAGCATTCCATATAAGCATTCAGGACAAGCTTTAATGTTCATAAAATTTCACATTTTTCCAAATTTTGGAAAGTTTTGTGTTGATTTCTATAACAATAGACAAATATTTAAACAACTTTTAAAATTAATATTCTCAGTTGGGAAGCTATAGGGGCAAACTCTGTTTAAAATGCTGAAAGTAGAAATTCTTGTCACCAAATGCCTACTTTCCTTCTCTCTTCATTTTTAATTTTTATTTCCTTCTAAAAGGAAATATGTATCTTGTACATATTGGAGCAGATACCAGTCTTTAATTTTTTCACTTGAGTTTCAGAAGTGTCTTTTCTAAATATCAAATATGTCACTTTTTTATTTGAATACTATTATACTAAATCATTTTGACATTTGTCTTTTAAAACAAGAATTTGTTATCTACTTGTTATTTTCTTTTGTTCTTGTTATTTTGCCCAGAGTGAGAGTTTTTATTTTTACTTCAGTCTATGCATATTAAAATTATTTCTAAATATTTCCTTATTTTAATATTATTCATTATAAGTGAATTTTCTTATTATATCTTCCAAATTGTTTTTATAAATATATTCCATTGATTCTGTATGTAATTTTATACTACTGCAACTTAGATAAATTATCTAATTATATAACTAGAGGCCTGATGCATGAAATTCGTGCAAGAGTAGGCCTTCCTTCCCCCAGCTGCCAGCACCAGCTTCCCTCTGGCACCAGGGACCCAGGCTTCCCTCGCAACCCCGGCTTCGTCCGGAAGGATATCTGGTCTAATTAGCATATTACACTTTTATTATTATGGATCATATAATCTGCAAATACAGTTTTACCCCATCCTTTTCAATTTTTTACACATTTTTCTTTTTCTTGTCTAATATATCCGTCATCAATTTTCAATATTAGAGGTCATTGTAGACATCCACTTCTTTCTTTTTTTTAATCCTCACCCAAAGATATGTTTTTATTGATTTGAGAGAGGGAGGAAAAGAGAGGGAGAGAGAAAGAGAGCAAGAAAAATATTGGTGAGAAATATAGATGAGATACCTCTTGTTTGCACCCCAACCTGGGATAGAACCCACAACCTGGGTATGTGCCATGCCCAGGAATCGAACCCACAACCTTTCAGTGTACAGAATGACACACCAACCAACTGAGCCACACTAGTCAGGACTAGACATCCATGTCCTGTTGCTGCCTTTAGTGGGACTTCACCATGTTGTTTTCTCCTTAAGTATATTCTTGGTTTTTGTTTGAGAGAGATGTATTTTTGTGCTGTTAACAAATATCTGTTCCTATTTAGACTGTTTTTCCATTAACAATGATTGTTGCTTTTTTATCCCTTGCCATTTCATTGGTTTATTAAAATATTTTCTAATATTAATACACACTAGCATTCCTGCAATAAACACTAGTTAGTCATGTGTTTTTATTTTTATGTTCCATGGAATTTTGTTTGTACTTTGTTTATGACTTTTATTAATAGTGGTAAATGAAACTTTTAATTTTTATATGTTCACAGTTGGAATCAATGTTATACTTGCTTCATACATGAGGCTTGGAAGTTTTCCTTCCTGATTTTATGTTTTGAAATAGTTTAAATAGCCTGGGAATGATCTCTTTAAATATTAACTGAAATTTCCTTGTAAAATTGTTGGCTATGGTGGTATTTTGTTGAGGGCAGAACTTTTATAACACCGATGAGACAGATTTCTAAGACCAACCTGGAGTCACTCCTGCCCTGGGTGCCATGTTGGCAAACCAGAACTTAAGTAACTTTCATGTGCCTGCAAACATTGCACTCGACCATAAACTCAGTATGTCAGCCAGTCCCCAAACACCACACCAACTCTGGACCTTCTCACCCTGAATCAGGTTCACCATGTGGCCCCAATCAGATATTTTCTATATTTTTCTTCCCTGTTCTTTATCCTTTATCCTATAAAAGCTTCCTGCCTTCTCTCCTAGTTTACAGTTCTCCAAAAGGAGACTGTCCTCTCATGAAGTGTTTCAGTTTGTTGTGGCATGTAAATTGTTTTCTTTATCATTTTACTAGAGGCCCGATGCACGGAATTCATGCAAAAGTAGGCTTTCCTTCCCCCAGCTGCCAGCACTGGCTTCCCTCTGGAACCGGAGACCCAGGCTTCCCTCTGGCACCCAAGACCCGGGATTCCCTCACAGACCTGGCTTCTTCCGGTAGGTCATCTGGAAGGAGGTCCGGAAGGACGTCTGGTCTAACTAGCATGTTATGCTTTTATTATTATAGATAACCCACCCTCTATTCCACTATAGAAGCTATTCATTTTAGATTTTTTTATCCCCCATGCAGTCAACTTTGGTAATACATATCTTTATAAACATCTATTTTTATCCAGTTTTTCAAGTTTATTTGTCTTGTGCAATGTAGCCTTCTTATTGTTTTAATTAACTCTTGGTTTTTCTCCTCCTCATTTTTTATTATTTTGCATTTAAAAAATTTTTCTTATTTAGGTTAGGTTTGATATTTATATTTTGTTATTTTCATTCAAAAAATGGGCATTTGTAACTATTTGCAACTCTACTAATTTTTAAAAACTAATTTATATTTATTAATTTCTTCCTTCAAGTTCTTTTCAGGGACTTTTCTAACTTTTGTTGTATGGAAATTTCATTAATTTTTTTTCTTTCTATTTTAATCAATATAATTAATCAATTATATTTATTTTTCATCTAATTAAAATCATTTACATTTTCCTTACAGCACTGATTTTTCTTGGACCTTTTTGTTTTGAATAATGATATTTTTAATCCATTATTTCGGTTTTCCTGAAATTCTGCTATTTGTGTTTCAATTTTTCTTTTTTACTCAAGTGTAATCTAATACATAGTATATTAGTATATTAATATCTGTGGGAGGATCAGTTTATTTCTGATATTCTTATTAATTTACAGAATTTATTTGGCATTATGATTAGTTTGATGCAAACTAATATGTGGTTAATGCTTTTGAATGTTCAGTGAACATCTGAAAGAAAGTTATATTTTCTATTTTTATAGTTTTCAGAATTAGTTATATTCAGAATTAGTCAAATCAGTTTGAATTATTTTATTTTTATTATTTCCCCTTACTTATGGAGTCTCTCATGGACTAGGAGAGACATGAAGTCTCCTGTTACTGGAGACTGAATTATAAAAGTTTACCTTTAATATCTGCTTTATAAATATAGATATTATGCTCTTTAGTAGAGTTATTCAAAAGTCTTGGATAATACTCTGAATTTCAGACTTCCTTTTTATTTGCATTTGCATAATATATTGTTGCTTCTTTTATTTTCAAACTTTTTAAATCATTATTTTATCTGTGTCTCTTTACCATTCTAAATTTATAACCTAGATTTGGGGTTTAGTTTGTGTCCCATTTGATAAATCATTTCTTTTATTGAAACTCTTAAATTAGTTTAAATTTATTGCATGGAAGATATATTTCATATTATTTTTGTTAGATTATTTTAGGTTATAACTTCCATTTTTATAGTTTTAACATAATAATCTAGGTCAAACTTCGTTGCTATGTGTGTATGTGTGTGTAGGCCCCCTAATACTATATAGGAATGTTTGTATTAATTCACTACTTTTACATTTTTATTTATTTATTTATTTTTTACTTATTGATTTGAGGTGGGGAACAATGATTTGTTGTTCCACTTATTTACACATTCATGGGTTGCTTCTTGTATGTGCCCTGACCAGGGATCAAACCCACAACCTTGGCGTATCAGGAGGACACTCTAAACAACTGAGCTACCCAACCAGGCCTTGTATTAATTCTGTACCTTTAAAATTACATTTTATACAATTATATTATAAAATTAGAGGGCGGGTGCATGAAATTCATGCATGGGGGTGTGTGTCCCTCAGCCCAGCCTGCACCCTCTCCAATCTGGCAGTCGGACATCCCTCTCACAATCCAGGACTGCTGGCTCCCAAATGCTCACCTCCCTGCCTTTCTAATTGCCCCTAACCATTTCTGCCTGCCAGCCTGATCACCCCCTAACCACTCCCCTGCCAGCCTGTTTGCCCCTAACTGCCCTCCCCGGCAGGCCTGGTCACCCGTAACTACCCTCCCCTGCAGGCCTGGTCACCCCTAACTGCCCTCCCCTGAAGGCCTGGTCCCCACAACTGCCCTCCCTTGCAGGCCTGGTCCCTCCCAACTGTCGTCCCCTGCTGGCCATCTTGTGGCCGCCATCTTGTGTCCACATGGGGCAGGATCTTTGACCACATGGGGGCAGCCATCTTGTGTGTTGGAGTGATGGTCAATTTGCATATTACTCTTTTATTAGATAGGATTATTAGATAGGATAGAGGCCTGGTACACAGGTGGGGGCCAGCTGGTTTTCCCTGAAGGGTGTCCGGATCAGGGTGGTGGTTCCCTTGGGGCATGAGGTGGCCTGGACAAGGGGCCTGTGATGGTTTGCAGGCTGGCCATGCCCCCCGGCGACCCAAGTGGAGGCCCCAGTATCTGGGATTTATTTATCTTCTATAATTAAAACTTTGTAGCCTTGAGCAGAGCCAAGCCTCCTGCTGGCTCTGTGGCTGCAGCCATTTTTGTTGGGATTTATTTATCTTCTATAATTGAAAGTTTGTAGCCTTGAGTGGAGGCCTGGGCTGGCCAGGGTGTACGGAAAGCTTGGCTTCCTCCATCGCCCAGAGCAACTCAAGCCTCCTGCTCTCTCCAACTCTGTGGCTGCAGCCATTTTTGTTGGGATTTATTTATCTTCTATAATTGAAACTTTGTAGCCTTAAGCGGAGGCCAAGGTAGGCCAGGGTGTGTGGAAATCTTGGCTTCCTCCATTGTCGGGGAAACCCAAGCCTCCTGCTCACTCAGTGGCCGCAGCCATCTTGGTTGGGTTAATTTGCATACTTGCTCCTGATTGGTTGGTGGGCGTGGCTTTTGGGTGTACCAGAGTGATTGTTAATTTGCATATTATTCTTTTATTAGATAGGATAATTTGCTATATAAAAATGAATTTCTCTATTTCTTTAGCTAATCTATTGTTTGCCTAAATGGACACTGGTAAATGAACATTCTTCACAGAGTCACATTTCCTCAATATTCATTGTGTAAGTATACTTTCTAATGTTTATTAATCTATCACTTAAACTTGTCAGCTCTTGGAGAAGAGACAAACACTGAACTTACTCTGTCTCCTAACTTCTTTACCCCCTTTCCTCCCAAGTATTGTGTTACTTTTAAATCGTCAGAGCATCTACATTTACATTCTGTTTACAACCTAATCCCACATTTGTTTTACTGTTAGTGTTACACTTAAGCATTTTTAAAATGTCCAATGTGAGTCCTGTATGTAGTTACCCCAGACATACCTTCATTGGCTTTAGTTTATTTTTAAGTAGTGTTCTTGTAAAGAGATCGTGGGGGAAATATTCCTTGATTTTTAACAGGTGCAGAACTCTCCATAGACTTGAGAGTTTTAGGCAAGCTTGACTGGCTTTCTATGCTATGGCTGACACAATTTTCTTCTGAATATTTGATCAATGTTGCTCTATTCTCATATGACTTTAAGTGTTGCCAGGAGAAATTTGATCAGCCTCATATTTTTGTCTCTCTATAAATGATACACTTATAATACTTCACATATATGCATTCCATGCTTCTCTGGAGCCATAATATTCTTTTGTCTATCATTCCAATTTTAACATGCATCTACAGAAATGAGCACTCAACTAGTTCATGAATAGATTTAGAATTTATTAGAATGGCTGAAATGGTTGAGCTTACAGATAAATATTTTGAGGATTTCAATTCAATTACTTGAAATAAAACTTTTCAAACCAAAGACATCACACAATTTCTTAACCAATAAATTAGGGCACTAGTTAAAAATGTAGGATCTGATTGGTTTATAAACTGAAGTTTCCTAAAACACTTTTATTTGAAATATGTTCATATAAACTGGCATATCTATTACCAAAGCTACCAGATTCACAGATATTTATTGCAAATTGCAAAATTTCAAATGGTCTCATCTATACAGTATTTATCTGCTTTTCCCATTTAATAATGAGAGTTCCTTTGATATAGTATTAGGATTTTCGAAAGCATTTCTGCATTATCTACTGAAAGTATGTTGAAAAAAATTCACTGATCCCTCTCTAATAATTATAGTTTTATATTAAACAACAATGTATCTATGCTTTATTTAAATAGGGGGAATACTAAGTTTTTCTTTTCAGTATGTACTATATATAATTCATAGCTAATTTTTTCAGGATTCTGTGGCTCTAATAAGCTATCAGTTACACAACTTTGATCATTTGTTTTCTTTCAGCAGTTATTTACTGAGCACATGCTATCTGCTAGGTACCATTTAAGCTTTAGAGATATAGAAAGGAACACAGCACATAAAGCCAAAGCCCCCTATAGTAAAAAGTGCAGGATATGACAAAGTATGGAAAATTTCAGGTACGACACAGCTGTGCCCCAGTTGTTGTGAACATCAGATGCTGCTAGCTCACAACTGCATCCGTCCTTGGGAATTGCTGTTGACCATAGGAACTGCTTGACCCAAGGTTACCTTTCCTTCTCCTCACTCCCTACTCCACCCCCACTAGGAGCAACCACTCTGCAAGGTCATATCAGCTCCAGAGCTTCTTGTAGGATCAGCTAAATCTCAGTCACAACTGCCTTCCAAGTCAGCTTTTCCCTGTGCTCAGTCCTGCCTTGCTAACTTCTTCATTGGTAAATCTTAAACACACACATGCACACATACACACACACACACATGAAAAAAAAAAAAAAACACATCCAAAACCCAAAAGTACAAAATAAATCTACAAGTCACTCTTAATCTTAGAATTTTTCTAAGAAATCCATCCCATAGCCTTCTCAATGATACTTACACTTCACTGGAGGAACAAGATAATAAATGAAAAGGTGAATCACTGGTAGTGATAAATGTTAAAAAAAAAAATAATCCTGAAGCCTTTGCATGCACTATAAAAGGGTGTTCTGAATGTGTATATTTTAGACTTTGAAACATGTAAATAAAAATCCTAAGGCTCCTATTATGCGGAAAATCTTGATGGTTTGTTGCTCTGAGTGAAGCAGATATTATACATGCAAATAAAACTCGAAGACTCAAAGGAGAAAAAGGGGGATCACAGGTTTCTGGTTTGGAAGCAGCTAACTAATGAGAGCAATACACTTTGAATAATAGAATATCCTGTAAATATGGGAGGCCTCATAGCAGTACTCTAGTAAAGAAAAGTAATATAATTCACACTATCATGAAACTATAAAGAAACTAGCAGCCCGGTGCATGAATTCATGCACATTGAAAGGAAATTAATTAGAAGAAATATTTTAACATTGCTATTAGCCCTTTCTCTATAATAGAAGTGTCAACCAAATTCACGATCCACAATGACAGGTCAAAACACACACATGTGATTGGCGCCAGCGAGGGCTTTATATGTATTGCCCATGCGCGAGTCAACTTAGCCTTTTATATATAGAGAATAAACTTGCTTAATTCAACCTGCTTTCTGCTGTAGCTAAACTTTTTCCAGCCCAGTGAAGCACCCCAACTTCTCTTTCAGGTAATTGTCAGCAACACAGCAGTAAATATCAACACAAAGCAGATTATTATTGTAGATCACACACACACAACAAGAACAAAGGGTAAAATATTTAACTGCAGCAGTGTTTGACTATATTCTGTGCAGTGAGAAAACCTGAAGTCATTTTCAAGGTCTTCTAGGAGGACCAAATGAGATGAGGCACTGGAAAACGCTTCACAGATATTTGGTTAAAGTGTGAAATGTTTCCACCTGGCTATAAAGCAAGTTGTGTTCCTGGGCTAAAGAAACTGCAAGGAGGCTAGTCATTGCTAGGGAGAGGAAGCTGGGCATTGCTACTTGACCTCAGTATCTGAATGGACACTTAGCATATTAGCCTTTTATATATATAGCTAAGCCATGCTTTTGGACTGTTGATATCAGCATTCTCTAGATCTCTTTAAACTTTCCTATTAACTACTGACAGCATGTGCATCCTGGGTAGTCTCTGAATCTCACTCACTCTACCTGCCAAATTCACACACACGGCTCCCACTTAGCAGAGCCCCCTTAGATATCTAACGAGAGAGCCAACCTGAAATTTACCTGTGAGTAGATATGACCTTGTATCTCTGTTTAATTCTAGTTTTGTTCTGAATAATCTATTTAAATAAGTTGAAGATCAGAGAACACAGAATAAACAATAATTATGAGGTCTTAAAAATCTGATTATTCCTACAGAAATACATCTGGACCTCTTTTCTTTAGTACATTTCAAAAGGTGCCTTTCTACCAATTCTACATCCCAGAAGCACTTCTAAGGCTGGCTAAACACTTAAATAGTTTTTATTGACTTCCCAGTTATTTCTGTTTTATGGGATTGTTGGGTAAGCTTAATATTTATAAATTTTACTTTTTTTCTATAAGACCTTTTTCTTTTTAGAGGGGTTGTTTTTATTTATTTTTAAAAATGTTTTAAACAATTTTTAAGTGCACAATTTAGGGGCATTCAGTGCATTCACATTATTGTACAGCCATCACCACTATTTCCAGAATCTTTATTTTCCTTGAGGGAAAAATGCACACCTCAGGGCTCCACTAATTGAAATCTAATGTGTGTGGACACTGGATAACTAGAATTTTCTATTTTTTTAATATGAGGGAAATATTAGCAAGGAAATTAGTGGTTTAAGGACATTTTCAGTTGTAATATTTAATATGCTTAAGAAAAAATATCAATGTTTAACAGATGAGGAATTATAATTGAAGATGTGATCATTGCAAGTTACTCATTTTCATTAAAGTAACTCCCAAAAAGTTTTGCTTTATGTCAATTTTCAATTACTGCACATGTTATAATGTTATAACATGTGCATTACAGAACCCACATATGTTAGACATTACTTCCTACGTCTTCATGAACAGTTTTGTAGTTATGTGTTAAACTAAACTATAGTGTAAAAAATTACACTATATTAACTATGCTAATAATTCATGTGCTAATCAATTTTCATTCTTCTCAGATAACATTATAATCTGCCTGGTTACAGACTTATTTAATGAGTGTATATGAAGCCTGTCACTTAATTGGCCCAATAAATGACACTTCTCCAGCCAAGAGAAGTCCTCATGGGCCATCCCTTAAGAAAATATAATAGTTACTAATATAAAAATGTTTATAATATTTTAAACTAAGACATAAAATCAATGCTATTAATGCACTTCATAAGATCTCCCTTAATTGATACTAAGTACCAATGCAGTAACTTCACAAATCTCTATTACATTAATTTTTCTAAGCAATATTAAACCCCTGTTGAACTTCTCCAAGTCTCCACACTATTAGAGCCTTGATAGAAACAAGAAGGTTCACTTGGGGACACCTGTCAGTAGAAGCTTGAGTAACATTTCCTTGGGGAATACAATCCTGCTGCTTTCAAGGTGGACCTCCTGTGGAGATTCATGAAGTGTGCAGTTAACAAAAGTGCCTTAACAAGATGAATCCTCTTCTATTCAAATAGAAAAATTCAATAAACTTCTACCAGGGGATGGTTTTCAAAGAGAGACACAGATAAGAGCATTTTTAAAATATTCAAAAAATTACATTATAAATTACGTTTTAGTGTTGCAATTTTCCTTGGCACATCTGAAACCCAGCTATTCTTATAAACCCAGAATGATAGTATTTGATGCCTCCTTAAAAAATAAGGGCAATAAGTTTCCCTACCCCTCAGGGTCATCAGTATAAATGTGAAAATTGTCCCAGGCTGTGGTGGCAAGGTTCATAGGAGATCATATTTGCCCTTAACCAGATAGCTTTGTTTTGTTTCTTATATATTTTCTAGACATATTTTTCTCTCTTTTTATCACTGTTAGACTTACTGTCACTTTTCACTGCCTCTGGCGAACCTGCCTCTACCTACCTTCTATTTCCAATTTTTGTTTTTGCTCTAAATTTGCTTTATCTTGTAGTGATCTTCATTCATCTACCCATCTTTCTCATCTATCAATTATATAAGTATATATACAAACATTTACATATATATGTATCTGTTTTGTGTAATACCAAACATTGATGTTTTATTTTTGGTTAAAGAAAGTATTGTGATATATTTATATTTATAAAAAATATATAATGTTATAGGTTTATAATTCATAAGTCAAATTATTCATGAAGCAAATTCAATGAGACAGAAAAAGCATTCCTAACATAAAAATGTATAAATATTTCAAGACTACAATAAAAACACACATTTCCTCTACTATACATGTTAAACAAGCATAATCGTTTTAATGGATGGTTTTAGCCATTACTGGGCCTCTTACTTTGTTCTACTTCCATTTCTGCCTGTTCTGCCTTCTCTCAACCATGGGCTCCTGCAATGCTCTTCTTCCCTGATTGAATCTTTCAGAAGCACTACTTCAGGAAGTTCTTCTGTCCAGCACTTTTAATTTCCCTTCCCACCAAGCTAGGACACAAAACCTCCAATTCATCTTTTCCCTGTGGAATGATCACCTGCTTTAGAGGGTCCCCCAACAAGATCCAAGCACATCTCTTCTTTGTCCTTGGCAGGGAGCAAGATGAGATAGGGGGGTGTAAGGTATTTGTGGCTAGAACTGAATGATAGCATAGTAAGAGTTGTGTTCTCAGGGACAGTGAAAAAGGACAGAAGCAACAAAAGAACCAAACTCTCTCAAATCAAATAGAATGACTAAGGCCACTAATCAATCTATACTAATAAAAGGGTAATATGCTAATTAGATGGGGCATCTTCTGGACAACTTTCTGGACATCCTCCTGGACAAAGCCATGGTGGCAGGGCCGAGACAGAGGCAGTTAGGAGCAATCAGGCTGGCAGAAGGGAGCAGTTAGGGGGATCAGGTTGGCAGGGGAGAGCAGTTAGAGGGATCAGGCCAGCAGTTAGATGGATTAGGGACATGGAAGAGTAGTTAGGGGGATCAGGTCAGCAGGGGAAAGCAATTAGGGGGATCAGGCCAGCAGGGGAGAGCACTTAGGGGGATCAGGCCAGCAGGGGAGAGCAGTTAGGGGGATCAGGCAGGCAGGGGAGAGCAGTTAGGGGGATCAGGCAGGCAGGCAGAGGTGATTAAGGGCAATCAGGCAGGCAGGTAGGTGAGCAGTTAACAGCCAGCGGTCCCAGATTGTGAGAGGGATGTCCGACTGCCAATTTAGGCCCAATACCGATTGGGCCTAAACCAGCAACCGGACATCCCTAGAGGGGTGTCAGATTGGAGAGGGTGCAGGCCAGGCTGAGAGACACTCCCTCCACCTCTGTACATGAATATTGTGCACCGGGCCTCTAGTGTCTGAAAAAAAATTATTGCATAAACAAATACTGGCATTCTAGACTATCACCCAATTCTGGTTTTGAAATTTTATGGAAAGGAGATCATCAACAGTATTAAAGAGTCAAAGGACATGTGTTAGATTCAGAGTCTAGATTCATAATCTAACATGTTAGAGTCATTTCCTATAAACAAATGAACTTTCTTACTAACATCTCTTTTGCTTAAGACCTTTTGTTATTCATTCTCTGGTTCTCAACTCTACTTCAATAAGTGAATGTGTCATATAATTGATGAATGAATAAGTAAAATATGACTATTATATAACATTTGCTGAAAATACTCACACAAAAGTGAGGCTGTGTGTTTCCTATTTTTCCGAGTAGGTTTGAGTTCAAGTATAGTCAGGGCCATCACTTATGAAGCAAAGTTTCTGGTTTAAATTTACATATAGTTATGAGTTATTACTTTCTGTTCTATCTTCACACCCACGAGGTAAGATGGATATAGCTCCAATTGGATTTCAGGGCATTATCTTGTTGGCAATGTAATCTCCTTTATCTATTGATTATTTCTACCTCCTTCTCCATTTAAACTTCCTCAGTCTCCCTGAACTAGTTATACAACCAGTGCTAAAATGATTGAATATCTTATTTAAAATTTTGGCAAAGCCATTTAACCTTCCTCAGGCTGAATCTCTATTGCCAAAGCACTGTAATTTTTCAGAACATTAGTTCAATTCCAATTCTCTTGTTATCCACAAATTATCTCAGAAGTACAACGAGACAATTTTCCACTTTTTAACTGGTCCCTTGGGGTTAAAAGTACCTGATACCACTGCTCTTCAAGCTTATAAAGAACAACTCTGAAGACTTTATAGCATAACCTCTGTACTCCAGGAAGAATATTTGTTAATTCATTTTTTAAATATGGCTTACATGGAGAAAGGTGCACAGATCATAACAATACAGTTTGACAATTATTGAAAAGTAAATACGTGTGTAACTGCTACCTGATAAAGAAATAGAGAATTACCGGCTTGGCAGACGACTGCCTTGGGCCTGTCCCAGACATCATTCCCCCGGAAGGTAAACATTATTCTGATGTCTATAACCATCAGTGAGTTTTGCCAATTTTCATTTTTATAAGGCAGAACTATCAGAGGACGTACTGCCTCATCATCTAGTTTTCTTTTTCCTCAAATTTGTGTTAATTCTGAATATTGTTAATATGTGTATACTCATTGTATATCATTAATTCTATCAATTTTATTATAAAATTTTTTCAAAGAAATCAACTTAGCTTTGACTTATAATTCTATTGTGCATTTATTAGATCTCTTATTTTTTTCTTCTCCCTATGTTAACTGGGTTTAATTTGCTAATATTATCCTAACTTTTTTCTAAACAAACTTTACCTATATCTTACAAATTTTCTGTTTTCTTTTGTCTCTCTCTTGGACCATGGCTTATTTAGAAATGTACTGTTTAATTCCTGAATATTTGCATGTGTTTTAATTATCTGCATGCTAATGTTTTTTCTATTTGGAAGGTTAGTTAAGGGTTAGCTGCATTCTTTCCTCTAGCAATAGAAACACCTAAGGCTGGTCCCTTGGGGATAAAAGTACCTGATACCACTGCTCTTCAGAATCCTCTTACAGTAATAAATCAAGAAATTTATAGGAGCAAATGGATCCATGATAAATGTTATGTTTTGACTGAACACGTGTACTTTATTGTTAAGAATATTTATTGAGTAACCTGTAATTAATGAGATAGAGCTACTCCAAATAATGGTAGTGAGGCACATCTCAGAGAGCACTATGTAACCAGCATGTTATACAAGCTAAAATAGTCTACCCTCTCACCCCGACCCCCACCCCAATGAGGCTAGCTTCTCTGGGCTGAAGTAGTTCCACACATCCAGTCCCATCTCTCTTTACCATCAACATCTGAGAACATTCTGGAGACGTTGGGTACTGCATCTGAGATTCCTGCTGTGCTCTTGATGTTCGTGATGTATTGCAATTCTTGTATCTTTTCTCATAGCTAAATAAACTTGGTGGTGGATAACAATGATTGTATCTTGTAATTTTGATTTACATTCAAACCCAAGACCAATGAGTCTTGTCAAGCTGAATGAGCAATTTGTGGTTTTATTGTAAATATTCTTTTCTTTAATGATTGAATAATCCATAGCTATGATTCTGTAATAGCCAGATGCATGGCCTAATGACTGGATAATCAATGGTTATAATTCTAATTATTATAGCCAGATGTAGAAGTTTCAAAGAAGTTGTTCCTAATTATTCAGTTCATGTAAACATTTTAATACTTTTCACTTTCTTACTTCCCTGTACTGAATTTACATAAGAAAATAAAAGGAAGAAAAAAGGAAATAGATCTAATGCTTGAAGGATATCTATATAGCAAATAGTTAAAACACATAAATGTACTTAAAGCCAAGAGCTAATCCACATAGCACCAAAAATAAATGGGATTGTAAGGATTATACATTTCACTTCTATAAAGCTATTATTATGTTGAGTATGCTGGGTAATATTTTCAGAAAAGTTGAATGATATTCCAAATTAAAAAAATATTATTGAATTATGGGGGAGAAAATAGAATGGTAGAAATCACTTCATTTCTCATATGACCAAGAGAAAAATCACACTCAGGGCAGAGAGCACCCAGTAGGTAATCTGAGAGCTCCTGCTAGAATGCCCACAAACTCTTTGTCCTGTTCTATTTTACAATTATCCCAAGAAAAGAAATGTAAAAAAAAAGTTTATTTAGCCTTTAGGCAAGTGCTCCACATATTTATAATGTATCTTAGGGCTCCAAATAAAGCCTTGAGAAATGATTACACATTTTAAAAAAAACTATTGAGAATATAGAATAAATAGACCCAAACTGTGGCTGCATACCAGTGTTACAAGGAAGTATGTTTGTCTGAACAACCAAACAGAAATCAGCCCACTGTATAAAGCAGAGTGGAGACAATCAGTCCAGCGCTAACCCAGCCTCATTTCCTGGCCAGCTCCCACAGATCATCTGTCAGTTGTCACTGTCACATGTAGATGTGTGTTTGCTCAATTGCTGAGATGGTTCTGGGACTTGGCATGCTGCCCCCTTGCAGATCTCAGAAGAGTTAGCCTCACTGAAACCTCTGGGTGAGTTTTCAATTGTAAGATATCATCTTCTTTGCTAGCTCTGACGTTTCCAAATATCTCTCACCAACTTGTGGCTGAATACTAGCCATCATGACTTACCCTAGAGATGCCTAGGTAAGCAATGAACCATGTAGTGTCTATATTCTGATTTTACAAAGTCCTTGGGGGTTGCTCAAGATATACATGCGAACCAATGTCATTATAAAAACCAGCTCAGTTTATTAAGACTTGATATTTAAAATAATAAACGCAGTTCCCTAATGAGTATTGGTTTACAAAGCGATTAAGAATGTATTCCTTTAGAAACCGAGGCCTTATCACTGCAATTGTGTGTCTGAAATAACTACTTTCCACTTCAGAACAAATTATTATAGAAATGTAAGGAAACTCTTTTTTGTTGTTTGCAATCATGAATGCAACAAACAAATATTTACTTATCATGTGCTATCTGAGAGGCCTTAGACCAAGTTCTGGGACACAGCTTTCAATAAAACAGATGTGGTTTCATCTACAGTAATTTAGAGTTTAGTGAAGTAGTATAAATATCACTATATTGGCCATCATGAGACCTGGATCCTGCTTTTGACTATTGAACTAGTGAGCAGCATAGCACAGATCATCACTCTTACATTCATTAAGAGGTAGCCAATACTGTGCAAGGGGGTAAGTGGTAACCTCATTCCTCACCAGAAAAAAACACACACAAACTGATGAGAATTGGGTCTTATTTTAAATCTCAGTTCTCCTTCTTACTAGCTGTATAACTTTGGGCATATGCTTTTGCCCTAATTTCATCATCAGAAAAATGAGAATAATAATAACAATAGGATCTATTTGGTAGGATTATAGTGAGGATTAGATGGAGCTTTTATACAAAACACCACAGAGTAAATGTTTGCTAAATGTTAGTTATTATTGTTCCGTAACTAAAACAGTTGTTATATGTCCAACAATTTAATTCAGAACACATTTGTTTGAGACTTGACAATGTTCTGGCACATATAAAATAAGACACAGTTCACTTCTTGGAAAGAATATTTAATTTAATGCATTATATTGTGATTGAAAGAAAGAGAGATATGTGCATTGTTATGTATGTGCAAAGATATGTGGGAAATCACGTTTACCAGATAAATAGTAATAAACATATTATGAAAGTTGTAAATTTAAGCTAGTTTTCTTTGATGGATAAATCACTATAATTCTAACAGATAAAATAATCCATGAGAAAAGAACTATAAGATATATTTCAATTTACTCCCCAAATACGATTTTTGTTCCTACACACACACACCTGCACACCTTACATACACACAGAGTGATACTGTAAACATTAGATAACATACAGAATTTACATCGCAACACCATCCCACTTTTCCCATGCCAGGCAGTGTAGATTAAAGGGAAACATAGAGTCATCATCAGACTTTTTGATTTCTGGTTCCTGTTATATAGCCTCCTATACCTCAGTCCTAATGAATCCATTTACTTACTTGCTCACTGCGAATAAGTGATTGGTACCAAATACTATTACAAATTTCCGTGCGTTTACAAGAATGGATGGTGTGAAGGTAATTTTCCAGAATTTAGCTCAGCAGATTCAGGTAGCAGGCTTATCATGCCTCTCCTGTACCTTTGGACACATATGAATCCCATCTGAGCTTCCGTTCCCAAGCAGCAAAATTGAAATAAAATGTAATAATATCTTTATTGCTGCATCATTTGGAGGATTTTAGACATCTTCAAAATACTCAGTAAATATTCACTCAGTCCCTTCAGGCACAATCTTGGATTCAAAAATGGGAGTAGTAATCAGGACCTGGAAATGCCCTTCTTGAGATGGCATTCCAGGAGTAATCTCTCTAAAGTGTAATCACTTCTGTCTTCTTTTGAAAAGATTCTATTTAGGTCCGTTGCCCATTTTTTTAATGGATCATTTATCTTCCTTTTATTAAGTTGTATAAGTTCCCTGTAGATGTTGGAGATTAAACCTTTATCAGTGATAACATTTGCAAATATGTTCTCCCATACGGTGGGCATTCTTGTTGTTTTGTTGATGGTTTCTTTTGCTGGGCAAAAGTTTTTTATTTTGATGTAGTTCCATTTGTTTATTTTCTCTTTAGCTTCCATTGCCCTAGGAGCGGTATCGGTGGAAGAAATTGCTTCAGCACATGTCTGAGATTTCTCTGCCTGTGGATTCCTCTAGTTTTTTTATGGTTTCCCATCTTATGTTTAAGTCCTGTATCCATTTTGAGTTAATTTTTGTGTATGGTGTAAGTTGGTGGTCTAGTTTCATTTTTTTGCATGTATCTGTCCAATTTTTCCAACACCATTTATTAAAGAGACTGTCTTGACTCCATTGTATGTTCATGCCTCCTTTGTCAAATATTAAGTGAGCATAGTGGTTTGGGTCGATATCTGTATTCTCTATTCTATTCCATTGGTCTATATGTCTGTTCTTGTGCCAGTACCAGGCTGTTTTGAGAACAGTGGCTTTGTAATACAGCTTGAAATCTGGTATTGAGATCCCACCTACTTTGTCTTCTTTCTCAGGATTGCTGTGGCTATTCGGGGCCCTTTTTTATTCCAGATGAATTTTTGGAGAGTTCTTTCTAGGTCTGTGAAATATGCCGTTGGTATTTTAATGGGGATTGCATTGAATCTATAGATTGCTTTGGGTAGTATGGACATTTTAATGATGTTGATTCTACCAATCCATGAACATGGTATGTTCTTCCATTGTTTACGTCTCCCTCTATCTCTTTTTTCAGTGTCCTATAGTTTTCCGCGTATAGGTCTTTTACCTTCTTAGTTAAGTTTATTCCTAGGTATCTTAATTTTTTTGGTGCGATGGTAAATAGGATTGCTTTTTTAGTCTCTCTTTCTGTAAGTTCACTGTTGGTGTATAGAAATGCCATAGATTTCTTGGTGTTAATTTTGTATCCTGTTACATTGCCGAATTCATTTATTAAGTCTATTAGTTTTTTGATGGAGTCTTTCTCTTTTTTTATGTACAATCACAAACTGAGCAACCTGAGACATTAGCTGCTATCTCCTTCTGCATTCTTGCCACCATTATTTCAAGATAATTCCTATAGTTCTGTGTAATGAGATTTCACCTTTATATAAATGTTGGGGTTGGAAATAAAAGGTGTGGTTTGTGTGCAATCCACAGAGGGAAAGGACCAAAAATAAAAAGATATAGATGAGAAGAAAACTATGGGAAAAAAGGATGAAAGCATAACAAAGTTAATTCAATGAATTGAATTGTCGCTGACAATACATTTTTTCCTTCTGGTAAACATAAGAATTCAGAAATGATTATTTACAAACTACTTTCTTTTGTGACAGTTTTTTTTTTTTCCTCTTGAAGCAAGATTGGAAAATGTGGGAACATGAGTATGAGGAGCTCAGTGCTGAAAACTAGTTCTAAAATGATTGTTGGGCTGGTCAACAAGACCCTTTGTGACTCTACATTCTCTACGTAATCAGCAGTAGGCATACAGGGGGCCTTGTGCTAATTATTCCCATGCATAATGTGATTATTTTTAATTTTTGGTAACCCTTTGTCAATTTTTACATTTGTGGATATCTGTGTTTCTCTCAAGTGCATGGAACAGTGGCTGTTTAGTACACCTGCCTTGCAACTAAAAGTCTGAATAAAGAAACAAATTGTAGTCAACCTGTTTAACCCTACCAGGATGTCTATAAATACAGGTTCTGGGCTTAAAGAAAATGATATACAATTAAAAACAACTCGATTATGACACTTATAGAATCATAAAGCTCCAAAGCTATTTAAGTAGAAGTGTTACGTTCATTTCCTGGGGAAGGGACTCAATGGGAAGCATTTTATCAGTCTAGCATTCCCTGCAACAGTACAAAGGAATGTGTAAGTCATTTCCCTAAATGATCCTGATTCCTAGAGAGGAAAAAACACCTCTTTTATCAATTTTTTATAATAATTATCCTTCCACACCTCATAAGATTTTTGCAAGACTCAAGTGTAAAAAAAAAAAAAACTAATAAAATTTGCTATATAAATGCAAAATATTACCAAGTTTTTCTTCCTTTCAGATTTTTTTTTCCAAACAACCCTCAATTTGTACTGGTTCTCAAAATTAATTAGCTTTAATTATAGCATAAGTTCTGTTCATATAATTTACTGATTTATGGTAATCACATTACATAAATTATAAAATATAACAACGGTAGTACTAATAGGAACAATGATTTAGAAAATGTTGTTAGAATTTCCAATCCTAACATAGTACTCCTGAGGTACAATGAATTTAGGATGTAAATTCTATATGTTTTCCAATGTTTACAGTATAAATGTGTGTATATGTAATGTACAGGTATGACAGAGAGAAAGAGAGAAAGAGAGGAAGAGAAGAGAGAGAGAGGGAATGTGTATTTGGGGAGTGAATTGAAATCTATCTTAGAATTATTTCCTCATGGATTATGTTATGTTAGAAGTATAGTGACTCATTTATCTAGGAAAACTAGCTTAAATTTACATTCTTTTAAATATACTTAGTACTACCTTCTATCAGGTAATAGAAGGTAAATGACTTGCCTGATGCCAATATAGCAATGACTGCCTGGGCTCAGTATTAGATTCAGAGCATCCATTTGGAAGTCCTGTGCTCTTAATGCCTGTTCTGTGATGTCTGAATATATCCCACTTTCATCATGTTAGACATAACAATAGATAAAATATTTGATTGTTATGTTTCTATTCAGAAGAACAACCTGTAGATTTTGACTGAATATTGTACTATTACTTGGGATTTGCTTATGGCTTCTCACTCAAAATAGGTGATAAATTCTGCTGTATTTGAAAAAAAAAATCAGATTCATTAAAGAATTAGTGTGTTTTTTTCTAGCCGCTCTCACCACTAAACCAAGCATAACTCTGAATAAATGCAAGTATGAAAAATGATGAGAAGAGAACTCCTCTGGCGTATTTTTAGCTTTAATTAGTCTGCCAGCAAATATAAATGCCCTTCCTCCAAGCCTGAGTAGCAGTTTCCTAATGCGAGATTTTGACCTTGCCCACATTGCTCAAATTCTAATAGGTGATGACAGTGTGCTGAGTCTTTTGATGATATAGATTGTTTACTTACAGCCCTTCCACCAACAGCTCAACAGCGTTATACAGAGTAGCATAATGTGGTTTGCAGCCCTGTTGTCAAAAAAAATAAAATACACTGTCCACCGTGTCCTGGAAAACTGTTAACACATTGTTAGCAGTTTCCAAGCAAGGACATTGTTAAACATATTTTATATTAATACAGTCTATCTCAGTGGTAATTTTCCCCTAGTAAAGAAATATGGGGTTCCTGAAAGGTTTAAGTAAATAATACAGAGAGCCCTTGAAACATTCACAAGTCATGCATTGAACTTTCTCTTCTTACATCTTAATAAGCAAACAATACATTCTATAGCTAATTACAGACTATTTTTATGGTGACTTCCAGTGGGTTATTATTTTTAGAGGTATTATATTAAGAAACCCATCATGTAGAGAGATACAGCTACTTTATATACATTTGGCTGAAAGTTTTTAAGCAAAGTTAAAAGGTGGAATGTGATTACTCCACTCTACAGTGAGCTGTTAATCAGAAGAGGTTAATGAGATTCAATTAAGGATTAGATGCTTATGGGAGAAATGTAGTAGTGTATCTTAGGAAAAACAAGAGTTTCTCTGTAATAGTGGTATGTAGATAAATAGTTATCAGGCCTTTGGCACCATGCAATAAACTAACCAGCTACAAGAATTAAGAAGAAATTTCTTTGGCGATGCTATATTTCTCAAGTAGGTGCACCCTGGTGAGTTTATGGCTTTTCTTCTAAAACATCATCATTAGACACAGTAGAAAGCAGGATGCTCAACTGGATGGACCATTGGCCGGTTCTGGTGTGTAGATTCCTGTTTGGAATTTACAGAACTCTTCAGATTCTAAAATCCAATGGGATTTCCTCTGACAAGGGTAGATGGACAAGGAATGTGTGTTCCAGACTAGAGGAGAGAAAACCTACATGGCTGGAGAGTGTGTTCTCACTTTATTAGTGATTTTATCCATATATACATAATTTTCCCCAATGTTGCTGCTTGTTTTATATTTATATTGATTTGGACTTTGGGTCAAACATATATAGTTGAGTATTTAGCCCAACTTCTGAAACTTTAGACCAGCCGTGGGCAAACTACGGCCCGCGGGCCAGATCCGGCCCGCGGAGCCGAAAGAGCAGAGGGTTCTCTTGCTCTCCCCTCCGCTCCTTTACTTTGAATTTATATTAGTTCACACAAACACTCCATCCATGCTTTTGTTCCGGCCCTCCGGTCCAGTTTAAGAATCCATTGTGGCCCTCGAGTCAAAAAGTTTGCCCACCCCTGCTTTAGACTATTAAACGAGCCACAACAATGCCTTATTGTCTACTAACATTGGAGAATATTTAGAATTTGGTAGAGAAGCAAGACAATGAGAGGAAACTGAAGTGTTTATATCATGATGTTCATATTAAACTTAAATTTTCTATCAAATAGCCATACATTTTCTGGTCATTAAGACTGAAAATGACAAGGAGGAACTTGCATGCTGCTTCATTGCAGATACATAAACTATTACATAACTGATGCAGCATCAAGAATATTTTTAAAAGAAAAAAGGGGCAATAATAATGACAGGGTACATGAAAAAAAAAGGATATTTAAGGATACAGATAGTAAATATTTTTCCAATGAATTGTTTTTCTATGAAATAAAAGATAAAATCTAAATCTGAACAGTTACTATCACCAAACTCCTCAACTGGAATATGAATTACTGTGCAATCTACATTCACTCTGACTTACTCTTTTGTTTCCTAGAATTTGTATGTATTATTGAGAAACACTATTCTGTAAGCAATTACCTACATGAGTATTATATGATTTCTTATTGAGATATCTCTACTGTAATAAAATTATTATTTATATTAACACAAAACTTATTTCCCTGTAGCTCCTGACATACTGGTATATGTTTCTCTTCTTCAGGACCATGGCACAGCTCTAATACCTTTATATGCCAAACATTCATTTATTTTGAGTGTTTGTTATGTGCCAAGCATTGTTCTAGTTGGTGGGATTTAAGGAAAAAACAAACAAACACCAGAATGAGTAGGAGGAGCCCTTTCCTCTGCTGTGGCTTTGTAGTGTCCCTCTGGTGCCTTCTATTGACAATGCCTAACTTTCTGCCTTTAGGCAAGGAAGAAATGTTTAAAGGGCCCAGATATCAATACAGAAATCTGGATAAACAAGGGTAGATTTGAAGTGAAAAAGCGAGAAACTGACAACTGGCACAGATGGAAAGAAGAGTAAGAAAAATCAATTCAGAAACCATTGTAATAACACAGGAGAGAATCAGTTCAGACCAAGGCCAGGACAGAGAAAGTATATCAAAAGGAAGAATGAATGTAAAAGATATCTCAGTAGTGAAATATATAAGATAGGTGTTAGCTTTACTCTCTGAGACCAATGCATATTGAAAAAAATATGAGCTTTGGAACTGGTGAAGATTGAATTTGCAATTGAATTTTCACTCCACCACTTGCTATCCATGTAAATGTGAAAAAGCTATTAATTTTCTAACAACCTCAGATTCTTCCCTGTAAAGTGTGGTAAATACTGTTGTATCTCCCACTGTGGGGGTGCCTAGCACAGAACATAATACAAAATAGCTATGTAAATGACACACATCATTGCTATAATATTCTAGTTGAGAACTTTTGTTTCCCCATTTCAACTTCATTTGTGGTAAAGAACATCCATATATTTTTTTTTGTTTATTCCTGTCTTTCTTTGTTACCCTGGTGAAAACTTTTATTTGCTATCCCTTTCTGTGTCTTGTACATATATACCATAGCCATTAATCACAAAGGATCAAAATTATGAGGCAGAATAAATAAAAATCAAATATTAATTACTGATGTATTTATTGGTACCATCTTATTTTATTACAACCCACAAAATAAAAAGAATGTGCATACGATAAGTTCCCATTTAATATGGAAGCTAATTATCAAAAATATGTTTCCTGGATAAATGTTTTATTACTTGTCACAGATATACATTATAACCAAAAAGCTCATTGTACCATTACTCCAAATTCAGTACCTCAGAGGAGAACATTAATGCTATAGCGTACAGAGACCACTTTCTGTAGAGAAATCCTATCTAATAAAGAGGGTATATGCTACTTGACCATCATGCCCTCACAAGATGGTGGCGCCCATAGCCACAAGATGGCGGCACCCAGTCCCCTTAGCTCTGCCTCATCCAGCCTCAGTCCCCCAGTCCCCTCAGCCCTGTCTTATCAAGCCGGAGTCCCCCAGTTCCCTCAGCCCCACCTCACCCAGTCCCCACAGCATCCAGCCTCATCTAGCCTCAGTCCCCCAGTCCCCTCAGCCCCACAGGGAAAGGCAGTTGGAGGTGATCAGGCTGGCAGGGGAGGGCAGTTGAAGGCGATCATGCCGGCAGGTGAGCAGTTAGGCGTCAATCAGGTTGGCAGAGGAGCGGTTAGGGGGCTATCAGGCTGACAAGCAGAGTGGTTAGGGGCAATCAGGCAGGCAGGCAGGCGAGTGGTTAGGAGCCAGCAGTCCCGGATTGTGAGAAGGATGTCCGACTGCCGGTTTAGGCCCGATCCCTATGGGGTGCCAGATTGCAGAGGGTGCAGGCTGGGCTGAGGGACAACCCCCCCCCCCCGTGCACAAATTTTGTGCACTGGGCCTATAGTTATTAATATTTATATTTCAGGATTCCTCTTGGATTTACATTCTTTCCTTGGTCAATTGTATTCAGTGAGCACCGTGTTTTCTGAATGATTATATCTCTATGGTTAAAGCTGAGTGAGAAGACAAGAAATACCCTTACTATGGGTCACTTGTTCAGGGAATTCCTTGAGGTTTCTATCAAGTACTTTAGTGCCCCAAAATGTCTCATTGCAAATCTCATGATAGCATTAGTGATTCCTTTCTGCCTTTATCACAATTCACATTTACTCAATAAGGAATTTTCTGGACTCAGACATAAATTTATTTTAAAGTGGACTAGTTATCCTATATAATAAAAGGCTAATATGCAAATTGTCCCCCTTGGGAGTTTGACCGAGTGGGAGTTCAAACGCTCACTATGACATGCATTGACCACCAGGGGGCGGCGTGGAACAAAGGAAGGCCCTGGCTGGCAGCTGGAAGGCCCAGAACGGCCCTGATCCCTGGCCAGGCCTAGGGACCCTACCCATGCATGAATTTTGTGCACCAGGCCTCTAGTAATAATATAAAGTCCATAATTTTTAAGCTCTGATTTTCTTTCTATATAATCCAGGAAATTCAGACTTTACCTTAATATATCCCTTGATTTGATAGAAGTAATTTCTTCCTTCTTTTGTCTTAGAAGTAGTGTACACCTGGTGTCACATTATATTTTGCCTTTCACTGCAATTAAGAGGCATCTATCTCTCCATACCAGGTTATAAACTGTTAAGGCTTTTGCCCCTTCATTTTCTCATACAGTTCAGTATTATATCTTGTAAGTACAGGGGCAGAGCAAATGTGTGCTGAATTGAAATTGATCTGAGACAAATCACTTTCCATAGCAATAAACATGGATCTTCAATAGAGAAGTGACCTAGAAGAGCACTCATTTAAACCATTTTATAAGGCCTTAACCCTGACCATACCAACCTCCTACTGCAGTGGTGGTTAAGTTTGTTTATCAACTTTACTGGCCCATGGGATACCATATGTTTGCAACAGAAAGCAAGTAAACACCTTCCCCTTAACTCTACCCTCGTGAGATTAACAATGCTAAGCATTAATTTATTTGATTAACCAGGGTTAGAGAATAACGGTTGGATTTTGGTCCCATTGTGCAAATAGGAACAAAATTTGTGTAAGTAAATAATTACACACATCACTGATGAACAGGAAAACCCATACAATTATACTCAAATACTTAATACAGTATTTTTAATAATCAGAAATAGTTACTCCAATTTTATCTTGTTTTACTTAACTTCATTATTTTCTGAAAAATCTGTGCTTCTTTTATAAGAAACTACATTGCAAAAATACAATTAAACTTCCCAAACGCCTCAGGGAGTGTATCCTTTATGTAGCTTTAATCATCAAATTTGAAAAGGAAGTTGACTACCTTAAACTGAGAGGAGCCCTATGAGTAATTGAGGAACAGAGAAGACATTAGCTCTATTTGAAAGGTGACCAGTATTTTGAAGAAAGTGGAATTTTGTCTTAAGACCTATAATATTAATCATAGAACCAAAAACTATTCATTAACACAGTATTTCAGGAAAGCACAAGTCATGCCAATCTGATATGTCAAGATAGAATCCACAGAGACATAGATTCAGGTCTACCAGTATTTGCTGTGTATGATTCTAACACACTGTGCAACATGGAAGTCCCATATAAGTACATAACTAAGGAAAAACAGACTCTCTGTGAAGCACTAAAAGACCCTCAATCAGTTTTTGCCAAAACCACATGGTTTGTATAAGGATCAATTGAAAGAATAGAGGGCAAAGTGTCATTTAAAAAACAAAAGATTGGAATTATTATAATCTTGAATCATTTCTTTGATTGTTGCTCTGCTGTAGTTTTCTGTACATAGCACCATAATGAAGTAGAATTCCATTGCTGCCAAGTTTCTTGATCAATAAAGAATAACAAACTAAGGTAATTCACATCTCGTCATAAAATGGAGTTCTTCCAGGTCCTCAGCAGTGTTTATTTCACTCTCAGTGCAGATCTGTTGGTTTTTTTGCAATGTCAGGATAACCAGTTAATTTCCCAAACTCCTTTTTTTGTTTTAAACCTTCTAACACCATGACCTATGTCCAACAATGACAACATACTCAAATCTCCTCTCCTCTCAATGCAAATTCTACTTCATTAATAAAATAATCACAGATATTAAACTACATTATAACTTGCTTCCTAGAATTCAATTCTCTTTAATTTCCTTTTTCTTTTCTTTTTTTTTTTTTCTTTTGCTAAACAAATACCAGTCCCCTGTGGAGGCCTTGATGTACTCCATAAGCTCAGTGAGTGGTATGTGCTGATGATGTGCATGTTTGTTGATACTATGTACTGCAAAACACAGAGGATGAGAGTGAGAAAAAAATACTTTCAAATGTAATATGAAAAGGGATTTCTTTCAAAGTTAATTATCCTGCTCTTTTCTTTGGAGTCATTTCCAGACATTGCTGGGTGGGATGATTAGAATTGATTATTTAAATAGGACTTTATCGTCAGAGGTTGCATTTAGGGCAAGATGAATATTGCATATCATCTTGGCAATGGAAGCTGTCCCTTGGGGTATTAGAGTTTTCTTTCAGAGTGGGTTAAGTGCCATGATAAATATTCTGAGTACACATTGCCCACTGTGCTATCAAAAGATGCAAACAACTTGACAGAGAGAGATGATAATTCTCATTTGCCACAAACTAATGCAGTTTCAGCTCTCTTGCAAGGCCTGAGCTCATCAAATGCTGCTTTGGAGACTGTCTCAATAGATCCAAGTTGTCCCTTTCTTCTTTTCCTTCCTGCACAGATTGTTTGCTATCTGGGCGAGAATCACGTGCAGGTAGGAAAAGAATAACTTATCAGAAATGAGAAACTGCTTTGTGGATCCAGAGGCTCAACACTTCCCATATGTGCTCAGCTTCTGAGTCATTCTGGTTCACAGGAAATGGGCAAATCTCTTTTCACAGCAATTTTCAGAGCCATTTGAGGGTGTCTGGGAGGCGCAAAGCTGCTATGAGCATGCATGGGGAGATCATCTGCAGGGAAGTAGAAATATGAGCTTTGGATGGGAATAAAGAGGGATAAAGAAGGAACGAGTTGTGTTGCCATTGCCACTTATCCCCTTCCTTTGGTTGGCAGATAATTTTCTTTTAATTATGGGTAAATAATATATTTCAACATTGTCAAGCATATTTATCAATATGTTTATATGCAAATCACAATGATTTCCCTTTTTCCAGGCACTGGCAAATGTAGGTAATCAATATTACCCAGGGACTACAAATAGTTTTCTCAAAAGGCTATCTTCCCTTTTTAACAGACAGATTGTCAAACTACTAAACAGAAATGTTCAATGTCCCAGTAATAGCACTTGCTTGACTAATTGCAGGTTAACACTTTCTAGGCATCAGTGATATTAGAAAGTTGCATTGCCTGTAGCATTTTCTTTTCCTTAAAGAGAAAGCAGTAGATATCGCAGAGCTCATTAAAGAAGTCACCTGCTTACATTACAGCATTTAGTAGCTACTTTTTCTTTCTTCATTCAATTCTAGGATTTTTAGTAGTAAGCATATATATCTTATGGATAATGGGAATAATTTTTAATACTATTGGGTTTTCTTTTTAAAACAAAACAGAAATAAATTTGAGCAGGATATAGATATATAGATGATATAGATAGATATAGAGATAGAGATAGAGATATAGAGATAGAGATACATACATAGATATAGATATACAGATATAAATTAAAATAATTAAAAGATAATGAGAAGAGTGATGGTTTAAATATATATACAAGTATTTAGAATCCAGTAATTCATAAATAATGAAAGGACTATCCATTGGCTAGAGTACGGAATATTTAATGGCTTCTGCTTCTTTCTCAGATTGAATAACTCCTCTTCTCAGAAATCACTATGCAGTTCTCATACTTTTCCCCCACACCATGATACACCCTTCACTCTATTATTTAAAAACCGAGGTTATATAATTTGAGATGCCTCATCTCCCAGTGCTGAAACCTCTGGGGATGGTTGATCAATTCCAATACTTCTAACACATTTTGAAAAATATCTGCCCAGTTCTAGTTTAATTTAAAACTCCAAGAGCTATAGGAGTTCTTCTGTACAAAGTATAGAGCTTGAAACGTGGAAAGCTCAATTTTCTAATCATTGGGAAATTTTATGATTCAAGGTCAAAGTCATATTACAGTGAACTAAGAGATTCTAAGGGATATCTATTAATCATCAGAGATTTTATATTTATGATGCAGAATTCCTTAGTGCGTAAGAAATGAGTGCTACAATCAGAAAGTCTGGGATTAAGGTCATTTACTTAGCCCTGTGACCTCAGGTAAGTTATATATTCTTTGTCTCAGATTCTGTAAAAATGGGTATAATAATTCACAAGGGGTACTGAGGAGATTGTGTTAAGTTATTAGGACACTGTCATATCTACATGCTCAAAAAACATCTAGAGAAACAGCTCAATTGCTCCTTGACAACTTGAAAAAAAAATCACTAATCCCAAAATTTAAAAATGTTAATAAATTGGACTTAAACATTAAGAAACAACAATTTAAAGACGGGTTTTGATCTCTGCTCAGGGCATATACAAGAAGCAACCAATGAATGCATAAATAAGTGGAACAAAAAATCTATCTTTCTTTCTCTCTTTCAAATGAATAAATTTTAAAAAGTAATGCAATTATTTAAAAAGTAAAGAAAAAATGCCTCAAAATTTACTTTGATGTCAGAGGTGCCGATATAGCTATGCAAACTATGCAGTACTAATATTTAGGCATCACCATTCACATAGATTGCAGGGTGTATGAAATTTCAAGATTTTTAAATACTAAATGTATTGGGGTGACATTGGTTAATAAAATGATATAGGTTCCAAGTGTACAATTTTATAATACTTTCCACATCAAGGTGATTCTGTTTCTATCTGTACTTTGTCATAAAATTTCCAGAGAATGGGCTCAAGAAAATAAGTTATTAATTCAAGGAAGAAGACAACCTAGGATGTAGGAAACAGTGGCTCCAACCTGGCAGAGAGGAAAAGAAATACTCAGGATTGAGATTAAGGAGAAGTTTTAAGAAAAACAAGTCCATATTGGACAAGAAAATTAAAGTTTGAAAGGTTTTGATTCTACAAAGAAAAGCATTGAATTTATTGATTCCCAGATGTGTTTTATCATTTTATAAATACAGAGGCAACTATGGTAATAAATTAGTAATAGGGACTTTGAAGACTAAGAAATGGAAGCAATTACTAACTTTGGAGAAAATAAAAAGATTACTAACTTTGGAGAAAATAAAAAGATTACAAAGAAGAAAGTACACATTGCATGGTTTTACTTTCAAGAAAATTTATGTCATAATCAAAACTTAATTCTGAATATTAATTAAACCCAAAGTAATATATTAGGAAAGAGAAGAAAATGGAAGTCTGTGTATGTGAATGCTAAATCCTCTTGCCCATGGTAGGAAATTAAGTGATAATATCTAAAATTGAAAGCCAAAATGTATTATTTATAAGTATGCTATTTGAGAATATAAAAATAAATAGAAGAAAGGGCTAACAGACTAGTCTGACTGGCTTTGAGAAGTGGAAATCAGTAGTGTGTAGTAGTGAAAAATGTATTTAATGTATTTGTACATATATTACTCTGATACATAAGTTTAAAATAAAATATAAAATGTACATATCACTATCTAATTATTTTCAAGCAGCAAGTTTAATCATTTTGTTGCTATGATTCTTCCTATTTGCAAAAGCTATAAATAAAATGTTTAAATAAATGTTTCTTTTTATTATAATATATTGACTTATTACATTAGTTTCAGATGTAAAACATAATTCAATATCTGTGTATATTGAGACGACATTATCACCAAAATATTTTGTTAACATCTATCACCATATCGAGTTAATTTTTTTAATGTTTAAATTAAAAAAAAAAAAAACACAAACTTTTTAACACCATGAGTCAGATTTAAACCCATTAACGTTGAAGGGTCAAATATTTTATTTTATTTTTAAAGATATGTTTTTATTGATTTTTTAAAGAGAAAGAAGGGAGAGGGAGAGAGAAACATTGATGTGAGAAACTGGTCATCTGCCTCGCACTTGAACCCCAACCAGGAATTGAAACGGCAACTTTTTGGTGCACTGGATGACACCCAACCAACAGAGCCACACCGGCCAGGGTGGTCAAATATTTTAGATAGAAACTACCATTTGAAGAAAGTGCAAACATAAGCTTGACTGTGATACAATTGCTTGATTCTGATTTGGTACAATAGGCATTAGAGCAGGACTAGTGTGCACCTCCAGAGACACTACCAACACTGTATTCTCATAAAACCATTCTGAAAGCATTTCCTCTATCACCCTGTCTACATGTCTGTATCCATCTGCATTAGTTACCTGTTGCTGCCTAACAAACCAGTCCCAAAACCTGGTGGCTTACCATAACAATAAATCCATGCTGCCCACAATTCATGGTCAGCACTTTAGTCTGAGCTCAGCTGGGAAATCATTTTCCTGGTCTCGCCTGGGGTCCCTCATGTGGCCACGGTCATCCTCCAACTCACCTGGGCTTGTGTGGACCAGGGTGGCCTGTCACAGTCCTGATGGAGCTGCTGGCTGTCTTCTGGGCCCCTCTGGCAGCATGGTCCAGCTCGGGATTTTTCCCATGGTAGATTCAGTGTTTCAAGAGCATAAAAACGGAAGCTGAAAGCTTTCTGAGGCTTAGGCTCAGAACTACTCCAAAATCACTTTCACCACATTCTATTGAGCAAAGCAAGGGGCAAGGCCAGCCCACACTCAAGGGCATAAAGACGGGTCTCCATCTCTTGAAAGAAGAAGCTGAAACATTTTGTGGTCATCTTTAAACCTTTCCAAATCACAACACTGATTCTCATCGTAACCAGTTTGCAAATGAATTTAAAGTGACCTCATCATCATAATTTTATCTGGAAGTCTGACACTAATTTACACTCAGCTCTTCAGGTCTCATGTGCCTCTCTCCACCCACATAGATTTACCAGTGCCTTAGGGCACGACATCCTTTCTAACTTTGTATCTGTTGTTTTCTTCATAATATAGCAACTTTTGTTAGGAGTAATACTCATGTGACATTCACTCTCCTATCTTGTAAGTAATTGACTAAGTACAAGGTACAAAAACAATAGGGGGTATACATTTCCAATTAATTTCCCCTAACACAATTAATGAAATGAAAATAGGGTCAGAGAAAACATAGCAACAGTACAAAGAGATTGAGTTTGAAATTTTCTAAATAGCTACATTAGACGATGTTAAGTAATAAAAACAGTGATTTAAAAATCAGTCAAGGAAAACGACAAAATGTCAAATGTTAGCTAATTATAGAACACTAGTGGCCTGGTGCACGAAATTCATGCATGGGGCGGTGTCCCTTAGCCAGGCCTGCACCCTCTCCAATCCGGGACTGCTGGCTCCTAACTGCTCACCTGCCTGCCTGCCTGATCACCCCTCACCCCTTTTATTAGTATAGATAAAGTCAGTTTTGTGCTTGCAACTGTTAAATGGGAAAAAATCCAGCTAGTTTTTGGCTTTTAATTATTATAAAGTCATCATTTTTATTAGGTTTTATTTGTCTTGGCAACAATTGGAAAACAGCTGGATGTTGGCAGGAAAAAAAAAAAACCTATAACATCCCAGAACTGTTCGAAAAACAAACAAACAAACAAAAGAATTGCTGGATTTGAGTCCACTTTTGTGTGAAAATGTATTTTTATTCTCGTTAAGTAGCTCTAACCAGATGAATCATAGACTGAGATCCAGAGAATAAAATTAAAAGATATTAAAGAACAGCAAATTTAAATGGAAGGTTTTATTGGATAATGTGTGAACAGGAAATAGAATTAAAAGAAGCCCTTTACCGGGAGCTAAAATATTGAATTATTTAGAGTATTGCAAAGGGACAGGGACCAATGGAATGAAACCAGGAAAATGACAATTTTGTCTATCAGAGAAATGTTGCTAACGTCAGGGATATAATGAAATCGCCTCCCAGGAGACCTGCTTCATCTAACATAGAACATTTTAATCTTAAAAGCCAAAATCTCATCTGACCCTGTAGCATCCCAGCCTCCCTTACCTATGAATCACTATGGCAGAATGAATTATGTTTTCAAGCCATAAAGACACTTACGTTTATTGAGTTATTTTCTCTGTCACAAATGAATTCTTCCAATAACCTACATCATAACAATACCTACAGCCATCACCAACAACGATGAATACCAGCCCTATCGAAATTGTTATCATTATTGGTAGACCCTCTGACTTACCAGTGAGCATGTGGGGACTCTCTTCTGAGTTAATTGCAATGCTGTACACCTTCCTGTATCAATAATTCAGTCTTTTAAAATAGGTCACAACAATGTAAGTTTCATACCTACAGAAAAAAGCAAACACACAAACACACAAAGTCACATTGAGTGTGGTAGGCCTTTGTGACATTTATAAAGTTGTATCATTTCCTCTGGAAAAAAAGAGAGAAAGCACAGGCTCACGACTTCTCATTGGAAACTCTTGGTGCCAGATTTGTTTAGGAATTCAGAATTTTGGAGAGTTGAGAAAAATAATACCTTTCCATGTATCAGTAATGAAAATATTAACAGATACAGTGAAACATCTGGCTGTTACACTAAGTGGAAATGACCTCAGGTGTTACAACCAGATTAATTCATGAGGCTAGGTTTTGCCATTAAGGAGTTTATGGGGTGGGGGGAATCCAGTTTTGGTATTTGAGAACTGTAGGTAGGAGGTTGTGGACTCACCTTTGCTGTGTTTAGTATTTAAACATATCCGAATACCAAGGGAATAGAAATGTCCCAATACGTCTGGATGCAGTGCTTGTAATTGCATTTGCATACACAACTTTATAATAAAATATTTTCCATTTAGCACTTGGGCCAAAAAAAAATCATAATTTAACAAAGAAAAACGAATGACTGAGTGAATAAGTCAACGTGATGAAGCATCTTGCAATATTTCTAATGTGTTCAATAAAAAGTAAAATGTTTTAAAAGTTGATATCCAAGGAACAGGTCACGTCTTTTATTTGGAAAAATTGTATAGAATTTTTAATTTTCTTAACAACTTGCTTTTCTTAGTTACATGCAATCAACAAATAAGATATTTTTCATTTTCTGTTAAAGATCTGGAGATAGCTGTCTGTCTTTTTAAGCTATTCAGAAATAAACAGGATTAAGATAACAACTCATTCACAAAAGTAAATTGAAGTAAATATGGAAATTGCATAAACGATATTTGCTAATGACCTTTTGACAGAGCCTAATCATAAAAACATAACTGCAGGCAAAACTGTTCAAAAGCAGTATGTCAATTTTTATTATGCAAAAATACTGACCAACTTATTAAAAAAACTGATTGCATTAAAACTCAGTTAATAAATTTAAAATGTAAAGAAAATAGAAATAATCCTATTTTAGACAGGGTTTTAGATGTACACTGTTATATTAAAAAGAAAATATCCTAAACATTTCTTTTTCTAGAAATGTATGCATCCATTTCTAATTCTCTCTCATATTAGAGATATGAGCTAAAGTACAATCACTAGATTCTTGAAAACCAAAGCTGAATAATCTCAGCAGGCTTAGTGACCAGATATATAATGAATTTTTTTTGTATTAATACTTATTGATGCTGAGCTCAACAAGTTTTAAGTTTTCTTAAAAGTATTAAAGACACACTCTCACTACTCTTATTTGCCATTATATAGTAAGGATCTTTGTATTTTTTATCCTTTCAAATCAGATTAACAGATACTTATTAGATTATTTTGCTAGTATAAGTATGTATATCCAAAAAGAAATCTAAGTGGTAGGAGATTTAAGGTTTTATGGAGGTGTGAGGTCTGGTCAATGCAAGCAGACCTTTAAAGAGATGTGTGCTTCAAATCTTCTAGGTTTGATTTTCCAGAAGTGTTTTAAAGAAAACACATATAACCCATATTTTACAACAAATTTGTACTCTGGCTGCTATTAGAAAATCAATCTGAGAAATTATTAATTCTATTTATGAATCTTGTGTATTCCATATTAAGTGCATATTTTTTCAGCAAATGTACTGATACAAATAATATCCAACTCTTCCTTAAAACCAACATGTGTGGGGGTCACCGTCAGTCACTTTCTTGAAAAGGAAAGTGGGAGTAACATCTGAAGGGGAAAATACTACAGAACAGCACTAATATTTTAATGGCAAAATCTATGTTATCATCACAGCATCGCTTTGAGTTGACTTATTCTTCCCACTTTACATATGAGAATGCTACATCTATAGACTATAGATCCAAAGGTAAACTAGCAAGCCCCAAGTGGCATAGTGAATAAATAGCATAACCATACATTTTCCATCTTTCTGTGCTGCCCTTGGAAAATGCCTATAACAAAAATAAGCTAAGTAATTTACACATTAGAAGATAAATACGTTGCCATCCTATTGAAAAAGACATTTTGATTATTGATTATTTTGGATTATCTGTACTGCTTTTTTCATTTACATAACTGAAACCTAATTCTTTATAATCTTTTTTTTTTCTTTGGTTTTATTTATTATTTTTTCTTTAAAAATGTATAACAACACCTAGCTTTTGTTTGTTTTTGTATCTTTATTGCTGAAAATATTATAGATGTCTTCTTTTTCCCCCCATTGACCCCTTCTAGCCCATACCCACCCTGGCCCCAGGCCTTCACCACACTATTGTCTGTGTCTATGGGTTATGTATATATGCATACAAGTTACTTGGTTAATCTCTTCCCACCCACTCCTGCCTTCCTCTGAGATCCCACAATCTGTTCCAAGCTTCTATATCTCTGGATCTATTTTGTTCATCAGTTTATTTTGTTCTTTATATTCCACATATGAGTGAGATCTAGAGAGAATCTTTATACATTTTCTTAAAAAAATAACAACACTTTCTCTATCCCAGTTGCATTGATTCTGCACAGATTAAGCTAAAGCCATGAAGTAGAAGCTCTCTTATACATGAGAATTCAAAATCATTATGTAGAACAGCTTAATAGTGACACTCACCTAATTAATTGTCTGGATATGCATTTCTTTGGGATTCTGCTTATAATTATCCCTTTATTTGGAAATTTTATCCATCTATTTGAGTTTTCAAGGATACTCATGGCTCATGCATTAAAAGCACTAAATGCATGTTTACACAGACTTATTATGGGTTAAATTGTGTTCTCCAAAAATGTATTTGTTGAAGTCCTCACCCCTTCAGTACCTCAGAAAGTGACGTTATTTAGAAATAGGGTTGATACAGATGAAGTTAAGGTGAAGTCATCCTATAGTAGGGTGGACTATTAACCCAATATTACTGGTCCTTACAAAAAAGAGAAATTTAACACAGATATACTAGTGTACACAGGGAAAACACTATCTAAATATGAAGACTAAGATATTAGTGACTCATCTACAAGCCAAAGAATGCCAAAGATGCCAGCAAACCACCAGAAGCTGGAAGACAGCCTTGGGATACATTCTCAATCACAGCCCTCACAAGGAACTAACCTTGTCACCACTTTGATCTTTGACATCTAGCCTCCAGAACAATCTATATATATAAAAGCCTAAGAGACCATTATAACACAGGAGCTGCCCCCTGGTAGTCAGTGTGCTCCTACAGCCAACCTCTGGCAGTCCCTCTCCCAGGCTGGCCGGCCCCGCCCTGATCAGGACTGGGTTAGACTGCCTGATCCACCCTGATCACCAGCCAGGCAGAGGGACCCCACTTGTACACAAATTCATACACCGGGCCTCTCGCAACAATAAGTTTCTATTGTATAAGCCACCAAGTTTGTGATATTTTGTTATGATAACCCTAAAAAACTACTGTAATATCCAAATAGTTATTTTCTTACAAATTCACAAACTAATCAATATACATTAATCCCTTTAAATCATAGATGCACACCCTAAAATACCCTATAAATAAATTATCCTCAGTTTGACACTATGTAAAAAGTTGGTAATGAGTTAGACATTCACATACAGGAAAAGGTCACTGTGATTAGGCACGGTTTTCTCTTCCCTATCACCCTGACCAAGAAATAAACACTAGTAGATGATGGAATGACAGCATGAAGATGTTTTGTGGGTTTACCTTATACCCATGCTGCATTGTCTCTCAACAGTCCAGCGACAACCTCATTACCTGACTCCTTCCCTTTACACAGGGGAAATGAGTAAAATAATTCCTGTCTTGTGTTCAAAATAATGACCCTAATATTTAGGGGTTATCTTGACCATGCCCCCATCTTAGATAAATTCACCTATATCCTGGATTTATCTCAGGAGAAGAAAAGTCTCTATAACATTTCGAGCTATCTAAAAATGAATCTTGCTTCCTGAAAAAACGAGAAACTTTTGCAGCAAAGAGATGTTGTACAAGAACCCAAAGCTGCCAGGGCAATTTGGATTAGCTGACAATGAACTTTTCCTCCAAGTTTAAGTTTTATAGTTCTATAAAGCAAATTTAAATAGTACCGTATATTTTGTAGTAGGAGGAGTTGGTCATGTTTGTAGAGGAAAGCTTCCTGTGAAAGCATGCCCACTCTCAATATCCTGCTTTGTTTAATGCACAATGGGCACTTAATCAATGTTTACTACTACTAATAGTAATAACATTAAAAACATAATCAACAAGCCAAGCCTCAGTTTCTGCCTAGCTTATCTCTTACTGAAAATAATAAAAATTTTATTCTTGGCTAAATATCTATGGGAGAAAGGATATTTGGATCATAAACATGAGAGATAGTCTAGGAAACCACAGAGGTATAATGAAACTCCACCACAAAAGAAGAGCTATTAAGGTAATGGTCATTAAACTGTATATTTCCATAACATAAATATAACCAATTAGATGGCCAAAGCCAACTGTATACAGAAGAGCAATGCTTATTTTATTTGAAAATGCAGAATATAGCTTTTAGATATTATATGATTCAGTTTGGGAGGTAAAGAACCTCAGATACAGATATAAAATAATATTTAACAATGCATCTATCAATATATATTTTAATTTTGTGTTGTGGTGAAACACACACACACACACACACACACACACACACACATAACAAACATGAAATCTATCCGTTTAATGAATTTTTAAGTGTGCAGACCAGTACTGTTAACTGGTAGTATTGTCAACTGTAAGCACAATGTTGTAGATCAGATTTGTAGAACTTTTTTATCTTGCATAACTGAGATTTTATGCCCATTGAATAACAAGTGCTAATTTCTCCCCTCCTTCCCCCTACCTATCAAACACTATTCTACTCCCTAGTCCTATGAGTTTGACTATTTCAGAAGCCTCATACAAGTGAAATCAAACCGTATTTTTCTTTCTGTGTGCGGCTTACTTCACTTAGCATTATGTCCTCGTGGTTCATCCATTTTGTTACATATAATAGGATTTATTTCTTTATTAAGGCTGAATAATATTCTATTGTATGTAGATACCATATTTTCTTTATTCATTTATCTATTGATGGGCATTTAGATTGTTTCTAAATCTTATCTCTAAACCTTGGAGTTACCTCCAAAAATTAAAAATGGAACTGTCATTTGACCCAGTTATTTCTGGGAATATAGCCAAAGAATCCCAAAATAGTAAATTGAAAGAATATATGCACCCCTATGTTTATTGCAGCATTATTTGTAATAGCCAAGATTTGGAAACAGCCCAAGTGCCCATCAGTAGATGAGTGGATAAAAAAGCTATGTACATTTACACAATGAAATACTACTCAGCCATAAAAAAGATAGAAATCTTACCCTTTGTGATGACATAGATGGACCTGGAGAGCATTATGCTAAGTGAAATAAACCAGTCAGAGAAAGACAAGTACCATATGATTTCACTTATATGTGGAATCTAATAAAAAATAAACTAGCAAACTAAATAAAACAGACGTACAGATACAGAGAACAAACCAACAGCTATCAGAGGGAAGGGAGTTGCGAGGCTGGTGAAAAAGGTAAAGGGATTAAGCAAAAAATAAGTAAATAAAACTTATAGACACAGACAACCTTATGGTGATTACCAGGGGTAAAGATGGAATGGGGGAGGAAACTGGACAGGGCAGTGAACACACAATACAATATACAGATGATGTATTATATAATTGTATATCTTATGCCTATATAATTTTATTAACCAACCAGAGGCCCAGTGCATGAATTCATGCACCGGCGGGTTCCCTTGGCCTGGCCTGTACCCTCTTGCAATCTGGGACCCACTGGGAGATGTCAGATAGCTGGTTTTGGCCTGATCCCCACAGACTCAGTCCAGACAGGAGGGAGCCCGAACCCCGCAGGCCCAGTCCAGACAGGAGGAACCCCAATCTTGTGCATTGAGCATGTGTCCTCTGGTGGTCAGTGCACGTTATAGCGACCAGTCAACCGGTCATTTGGTCATTTGGTCACTTAGGCTTTTATATATATAGATGTCATCTTAATAAATTAAATAAAAATCAATAAAAGAACCTTGAAGTTGATATACTTCATGTGTTTTTAACTGGAAAGGAATATTGATAACAAGAATGAGATGCCTGCAAAATTAAAAATGAAAAAGATTAAAAGAGAGAGAGAGACAGAGATAGAGATATGCCTGAAGGACCATATGAATTTAGAAAGGCAATAAGTTGGAACTTTCACTGAGGTCTATAAACAACCATAGCTAGTAAAGCAGGTTGTATTCAGAAAGTGTGATACCTGAATTAGTAATTACATAGTAGAATCAATCTTCATTTTTAACAAAATTCAAAATATGAGATATAGTGATATGAAGTGGAGCTGAGGACAAAGGTTTTGGAGATGAGACACTCAGGAGAGAGGGTCAACATGTACATTTGTGCCACCAAGGATGGCAATGGCAGGATTGGTGTGGAGATGATGTGAGTGAGCTAGTCACAAACATTTTTTTCTGCTTTTACTTTTATTTATTAGTATTTATTTTATGTTGAATTTACTCCCAGGCCATACATTTTTGTTTCTTCTGGGGTGTCTTTTACTTCTGTGCAACCTCCTTTTCTGCTCTTTTTCAGTAGGATCACCTCCATGGTGCAGGGAGAGCTCAAGTATGGCTTAATCCACCCATGAGCTCTGTAAGGTCTATGCTACATTTTGGGAGCTTTGTTCACTCAGATGTGCTCAATGATCAGAAAATCTAAACCTGAAGTCCAGTATTACTCTGAAGTTTTAAGCAAGCACAGCACAAATTCAGCACGCTCTTTGGGCCTCCGGCCCTGTGTCCAGTCCCACTGTTTGGCGCACCTACCAGCTCCATGTGTAACAGTGGAATAACACACATTGCTTCTGTAAAGTAACATTCTTCAGATACTTGGTGGCTTTTCAAATATGCAAACTCTTGATGGCTCAGGCAGTTTTCACAAGTATTCTTAAAGTGAACATGGAGATTTGAACATCTTGATTTGCATGAATTTGTGGAGTTTTCTGGGACAAGTAAAGTCACCTCTGGCCACTTTCAGGGAGAGCTAGTCACCAATATTTTGATTAATGACAGGCAGCATACTGAATTTTTCTGTTGATGATGGCAATAAAAAGGCAGTGAGGAATATATAATGAAATGTCATAGATCTCAAATGATTTGGGGAAAGAGAGTGAGAGCGAGAGAGAGTTACAAGAGGGTGGATAAGTTATTTTTAGAAGTACGGATGGAGTACATGGAATATATAAGCACTATTTTACCACCCAGTACAAGCATGAGAAAATAAACAGCTGGCATTTAAGAGGGCAGTAATGAAAGTGGTATCTTCAGCTGAAAGTCATTTTATTTATGGCAAAGAAGTGAAGAAGTTGAAGATAGACCTTTTATGATGATTTCTCATGGATAGTTTTAGAGGTTATGGTAGGAAAGTTTTGGAGATCAGTGTGTGGTACACAGTTGTACCACACAAGAAAAGCAAGTACAGAAATTTGGGGTAACAGCACAGTACTGGATAAAAGATCATGAAGCCTTACATGAGGCACTGACCAATTTAAACAGAAAAGAGAATGATGATGGATGGAGAATCCCTTCCTGCAAGGTGGTATATGAGCACCAGGACCTGAGAGCTTGACTCTTTCAGCAAGAATGGCAAGAATCCCAAATTTCCAACTCTGTCTATATGACATACAGCTAAGGGTGAAGTTAGGTAGAGAAACCATCATAATTATAAATTAATACATTGCCATTTTATTTATATATTAGTCCTTCCTAAATCTTTTTAGTGTGAATCCTTGTAAGGATATGATAAGTTTTTAGTATATTAGAACAGTTAATTTTCTGCACCTGCAAATCTAATGACTAGTCTTTAAATTACTGTTTAAAGCACTGTTTCCATTAAGGTCATTACATTTATTGGATCCAGAACCTTATAGCCAGACAGCCTAATTTGGAAAACAAATCCCATTATTTTAAACTTTTTTAACTGCAACATATATGAACAGATTGTTATCAAGTATGAAGAAAAATAGTCAACCCATTCATCAGTATCATAATGAGATAGCTATTCCAAGTTTTGACCAAAATCTTAATTTTTTAAACTGTTAAGGAAAATATTCAAATACTTGCCTATCTGTCACATAGCTATGCATGCTGCCAACTAGCATTAATCTTTCTAAAGTAGAACTCAATTATGTAAGGCCTTTGTAAAATGTAAGAAAAATGATGACCACTGATTTCTTTGTTCCTTTTGTTCATCCAGCCAACAGACATTTTTCTAGAAGACTTTCTATACACTAGGTGCTGTGTTAGGTCAAACCTTTAACCTTGAGGAGTTCTTGAGTTGATGGCATTCAATTCTCTCATTATTCTGGTGACTCTGTGGGTGGCATACTTTAGTTTCTGGATTTCATGTTGAATACTGACTTTTCAATATTTTCAACAAGGAAAGGTCATCCTAGGAAAAGATCCTTTACTTTACCAACAACCTTCAGACATAAATGCTAAAACTCATTGCTTTCATTCAAATAAGCTTTCATTTAAACAGATTTTCTTGTTTGTTCAAACTTGTATTTAGCTGTTGACTTGAAAGTTGAATAGCTGTTGACTTCAATTTCCATAAGACTGCATGTTTTGAAAAAGAAGATTAAAATACTTGACTTTTCTATTCAGGTCCAACAAAAACAAGAGCATTTGAACCTAAACTATTTGGCTAAAAGAAAGGAGATAGAATTCACCTTTTTCATTGTATCCTTTCATATCACTCCTTCTATTCCCTGCCAACACACACACACAATTCCCTGGCCCCCCAAAGTAGGCCAAATTTAATTTTTCATGGGGATTTGTATAAACACATGTAATAAAATAGTATTGTTTATTCAACAACAAAAACTTTCTAGATTTGTCTGTCTTTGTCAGTGTCTTTTAAGAATCATTCATTTAAATTAATAGCAGTCTTTATTGGATAAAACATGGCAATCACCACAAAGGAAGAAAATAATGCCCTGGCACTGTACTTAATACTTTGGAGTAGAGATCCAATATATTTTATGTTGATTTTAGAGTCTTGCAGAACTTGTACTATATTATTTCAACTGCTCATTCAGTGGCTCTTCTGTGTAAGCCTATCATCAATTCAATGGAAGATAGAAAACATTATCTACACTAATAAAAGAGAAATATGTAAATTGACTGTACCCCCGCGATGCCCACCAACCAATCAGGAGTGAGTATGCAAATTAATCCAACAAAGATGGCAGCCGCTTGCGCATGTTCTGGCACCAAGCAGCCTGCGTTCTGAGGACAGGCGTCCTCGGGACCCAGGCCACTCTGAGCCTGTAGGCCCGTGCGTAGGCCTGGAGCAGCCGGGGTCCCAGAATGAACCCCAGCCACTCTGGGCCTACGCGCGCAGGTGCGGAGCAGCTGGGGGCAGGGTGGAAACATCCCCAGGACCCAGGCGCTCTGAGACGGTGCATGTGCTAGTGGTCGGGGACAGGGCAGGAATGTCCCCCCCAGTGAGCGAGAAGACAGCAGGGCCCTGCTTACTCCTGGACATGGCAGTGAGGGCCAAGCAGTCCCTGCAGGGCCCCCACAGAAAGTAGACACCAGGGCCCTGCTTGCCCCTGCAGCGGTGGGCCAGAGAGCAGACAGCAGAGCCCTGCTTGCCCCTGGCCCTGGCGGCTAAGGGCAAGCAGGCCACCACAGAGAGCAGACACCAGGGCCTGCAGTGGTGTCAAGCAGGCAGGTCCGCAGAGAGCAGAGAATCATGGGGAGCAGGCCTAAGCCATCAGTAGGACATCCCCTGAGGGATCCCAGATTGAAGAGGGTGCAGGTCGGGCTGAGGGACCGCCCCCTCCAGTGCACGAATTTCGTACACCAGGCCCCTAGTCTTTAGTATATTTAAAGAAAACACACTCTGTTGTAATGTATGTATGCATACAACATTGGTGATCACTACTTTTTTGTCAAATCTATTCAGAGGAAAAGAATAAAAAATATTAAGACTTTTGCCCTTGCCAGTTTTGCTCAGTGAGTACAGCGTCAGCCTGCTTACCAAAGCATCCCAGATTTGATTCCAGTCAAGGGCACATACCTCAATTGCAGGCTCCTCTCCAGCCCAGGCCCTGGTCGGGGTACATGCAGGAGGCAAGAATGTGTTTCTCTCACATCCATATTTCTCTCTGTCTTTCCCTCTCTTTTCTAGTCTTTCTAAAAATCAGTGGAAAAATATCCTTGGGTGAGGATTAAAAAAAAAAAAAAAGGACTTTTACTGCTTTGTTTTCATGTAGAATTAAACAAACTAACAAACAAAAAAAAACACATCAAAACCAATTGTACAATTAATTATCCTGGAACTTAATCTGAGAAGAATACTATTTAAGGATACTGAGCTACATCAACAGTATCTAGTTTGGCCAACTATGTGGTAGACTTAATCAAGCAAACTAAATCAGATGTGATATTGACTTCAGTAAGCCAGACAGGAAGGTACAGATACATAATAAAGGATATTCAAAGTTGTATACATGTGAGACCCTCCTGCATGTAAAATAGTCAAGGTCTTACATTTTCTCCAGAAAACAAAGCACGTGGTGAATATTAAATTTTACTAAACAAATTCTAATTCAGTTCTGATCATCAATATGATTACAATTCTATGAGAATCCCTTTAGTCACTCAACCAGTATTTACTGAACACTTACTAAACTCATTCAGCAAACATTTTGTGAGCACCGTTTCTGTGACAGATTTATGTGTAGACATTGAGAACACAATAATGACATGTCATGTCACAGCTCTCAGGAATATAGAGATGTATGACATTGCTTTTTCCTTTAAAGAGGTGTTGACAAACCAGAGAGATAGAAGCATGTATAATTTTATTACATGATGATAACAAACAAAATATGAATTATTAAGAAGTTTATTAGTGTCAAGATGAAAAGCCAATTAATTGATTAGGAGGAGAAAGAGCAAGGAAAACTTCCCTGAAGATGACATATTAATAATGGTCCACTAAAGAAAAAGAGACACTGGTTTTTAACCTTCACCTGAAGATATGTGTCTTTATAATTAATTAATTTTTTAAGAGAGAGAGGAAGGGGCAGAGAGAGAAAAAAACAACAACCAACAAGACCAACATCGACATGAAAGAGGAACACATGGATTGGTTGTCTCCTGTACACACTTGACCAGGGATTGAACCTGAAACCTAGGTATGTGTCCTGACAGGGAATCAAACCAACAACCTTTTGGTGCAGGACAATGCTGCAACCAACTGAGCCACTGGCCAGAAAAGAAGAGACACTCTTAATTTAAAGGAGTGCTCAGAGCTATGAGAACTAAGGAAGATTATAATTAATTTCAATATGTTGTTGTTTGATCCACTTTTTCATGTACTGTTATTTTATACATGCATTTCTATATAAGCTTATTGCTTCAAACTTTATCTTTTTCATAGCCATGTGGCATTTTAATGTATAGATAAAGTACAGTTTAATAAATTGTTCATTTGCTGTTTGATATTTGGCTATTTCCAATGTTTCATTAAATTACCATATACAGTTCAGAAAAAAAATCTTCTGAAAAATTAAAGTACATTCATAAATATGACCCTAGGTTTTTGCAAATGTTATTAAGAATTTGAGATTTATCTCCAAGGAAACTGCAGGTATTTATTTTAAATATGACTGGTAAATTATAAGTACACTAGATTTCTCAGAATTTAATCAGTTTTCACTGGATTAACCATTAAATTTCAGCTTCACTGGGCAGAGATCATTTACAATGATATAACTAGGACTTAGCACAATTTCTGATATAAACAAATTAATTGCTAAACAAATAAAAGAATGGATGGAAACTATTATTTTAACTCACCTCTGTTTATTTAATAGGTGTACTTGAAGATCATAAGGTTTGCTTATATGCATATGTTGATTTATTATTTTATCATCATATACTATCTACCATGTACTGCACTAATGCTATAGATTTATGCCATATACTTCCTCGTTCTTAACCAATAGCCATTCTACCCATTCTTTTTTGCTAAAACATACCAGTTGTGATTGGAAGAGATATGTGCCCAACCCCAGAGGTTAATAATGATGGGCTACAGATTTCACTCTTCTTCTCCAGACATCTGGTTTATAGCTAGCAATGGCCATATCAACTTTTTCTTTTTATCATTGAGACTAAGATAACATTTCCTGAAAAAAACTTCTTGGAATTCTTTTTCTTTTTCTTTTTCTTTTTTTTTTTTTTTTTTTTTTGGCTGGTTGGGGCTGGGGGGCGGAATATGCCCATGGTAACAAAATGCAGCCAACTGCTGACAATGGAGCAGCAGAATATCTATTGCTAAAAGCCATAGAGTTACAGATTTAGAAGGACAAATTTTAAAAAACTGATAAGGCCAATGTCACAAAAAATGGGCTTATAAAAAATGATGTTGTGAAATTGCCCCAAATGGAGAATTTTAAGGGTAGAAAGTGGTATATTTGGGCCAATATTGGAGAGTCTGAAGTATTAGCTAAGTTTTCCCTAGGTAAGAGGCAAAGAACTAGAGGATAGTTGTTAAATGTTGACCCATTCTCTGTTCCAACACACGACATCTAAGAGTGATAGCATTTTGATAGGGAAGAACATAGACATAGTGTCTATCTAGATTATTAAAACTGAGACCTTGGGAAACATTGAAAAATCCTTGCACAAGCTTGGTAAGGAAGTAGTAAAATCACAGACCTTAAGGGGAATATGAATGTTTTGGCAATGAGCCTATGAGCCATGAACAGGATAAATTAAAACCCAAAAGATGATTCTCTAAATGTTGCTCACAAAGTATATCCCTGGTCCTCTTTCACCAACTCTACAAGGAGAGAAGCCCCTAAAAACATTGCTGAAGGTTCATGAAGATCATAAGGGGGGAAATTATAGGGGGGAAAGTTATAGGGAGAGGAAATAAAAACATTTATTTTACATGATTGTGATACAGAAAATGTATACATGTCTTTCTTTGCTAAATACTTAATCATTAAGTAATACTCTAATATTTTGTATTCTGTTTAGTTGGTATCTAAATTCATAAATGGTATTTAACTCTCATTCTTCTGGGTTATTTTGGCTGTTTTTCTACTAATTTATATGCATATAAACACACACATGTTTGGAACAGTTTATAGGATATAAAGGTTATTTCTTTAAGGTTTGTAACCATTCTATGGGGAATAAATTGCCATTTGACAAAAATTATTTTAGTGACTTTTCCAGTATTTTATTATGTTTCTTGATTATTCTTGGACCTTATTTATTCTTTGGCCCGTAAAGTTGATTCTTTTCCCACTTCAATCTATACTGGATCTTAAATGCAGCCTATGATCATGTTAGGTTTCTTGGAACATTTACACACTGTTAGTTGATATTTAGTTTATTGTCTACTATAACACTAAACATTTCTTTCAAATAGGCTTTTAAATCAGTTTTTATAAGTCCTATGTTTTTACACTTGACCTTTTGATCCTAAGTGTAATAACATTAGGAATTTTATTAAAATTCATCTTAATAGAGTTGCCAACTTGTATAAATGATTTTATCAAGTAGTAATTGTTAACTATTGTTGAATAAGTAAATGAATAAATTAATGGATTTTGAAATCTGATTCTGTCATCCAACTGATGCTGCTCTTTAAACTTGATAGCATTCCATCTTCTAACTTATTACTTGACCTCTTGCATAGAAAAGGGCAGAGAAAAGTGTTCTGAGAATGTCTCTATAAACTTTCTTAATATTGATCCCAATCCATTAATCAAAGCTTTTTGGTTTCAGTTTTATGAGCTCAACGTACTTTATTATATCTATCCATATTTCTCCTTCCTAAACATAATGGTATTATGTTAACTGATTAATACATTGTAATAGTCCAGACTCACTCTTGCTATTGCATTTTCTCTGCATATTGCATTTTCTTGATATATTACTCTAATAATCCAGGTAAATTAGATAATTAGAAAGTGGACTTTGAAATTATAATTGTATCTAAATATAATCTGATTTGTTTTGCTTACTATTTTCCTAAAGATATTTCAATGCTATATTATTTGATATATGCATTCACTATTGTTAATGTTTTTTGTTTTTTCTATATATTCTACATTCTTTAGAGTATTTTACATTCTTTTATTATTTTTCCTATTTTATATATATTATCTGATTCCACAATTATAAATGTATGTGTTTCTATAATCCACATAAGCACGGTAAAGTCTAAATTATTTTTTGTTTCTAGCCTATGTCTTCTACTTATAGACAATTTCTAATTTTTAATCTAGTCAGTGATACATATATTTCTATAGGAGAGTTAATAACATTTGTATTTAACTTAACTTTTATGTATATATTATATTTGTATATGTAATATGTATGTATGCATATGAACAACTCTACATACAAATGTGTATACATACATATGTGTGACATGTGTGTTTATGTATTGTGTATGTGTATACATATCTATAAATATATATGTTTATATATATAATTCTCAGCAATACTAGAAACTTAGTTTTATTTTTTTTAAATAAATTTTTATTCAGATTATTACAATTATTTCTCCTTTTTCCCCCCATAGCTCCCCTCCACCCATTTCCCACCCCACCTTCTGCCCTTACCTCCCCCACACTGTCCTCATCCATAGGTGTATGATTTTTGTCCAGTCTCTTCATGAACCCCCCAAACCCCTTTCCCCCTGAGAATTATCAGTCCACTCCCTTTCTATGCCCCTGATTCTATTATATTCACCAGATTATTCTGTCCCTCAGGTTTTTAATTCACTTGATTTTTAGGTTCACTTGTTGATAAATATGTATTTGTTGTTCATAATTTTTATCTTTACTTTTTTCTTCTTCCTCTTCTTTAAGAATACCTTTCAGCATTTCATATAATACTGGTTTGGTGGTGATGAACTCCTTTAGCTTTTACTTGTCTGTGAAACTCTTTATCTGCCCTTCAATTCTGAATGATAGCTTTGCTGGGTAGAGTAATCTTGGTTGTAGGTTCTTGCTATTCATCACATTGAAAATTTCTTGCCACTCCCGTCTGGCCTGCATAGTTTCTGTTGAAAAGTCAGCTGACAGTCGTATGGGTGCTCCCTTGTAGGTAACTAACTGTTTTTCTCTTGCTGCTTTTAATATTCTCTCTTTGTCTTTTGCTCTTGGCATTTTAATTATGATGTGTCTTGGTGTGGTCCTCTTTGGATTCCTTTTGTTTGGGGTTCTGTGGGCTTCCTGGACTTGTAAGTCTATTTCTTTTACCAGGTGGGGGAAGTTTTCGGTCATTATTTCTTCAAATAGGTTTTCAGTATCTTGCTCTCTCTCTTCTTCTGGCACCCCCATAATTCTGATGTTGGTATGCTTGAAGTTGTCCCAGAGTCTTCTTACATTATCTTCAACTTTTTGGATTTTTTTTTTTTGCTTTTTGCTTTTTCAGTTGAGTATTTTTTGCTTCTTTGTAATTCAATTCTTTGACTTGATTTTTGTGTTCCTCTTGTCTGTTTTTGGGTCTCTGTATAATATTTTTTATTTCAGTCAGTGTATGTTTAATTTCTAGTTGGTCCTTTTTCATATCTTCGAGGGTCTCGTTATATTTATCGGCCTTTTCTAGGATATTCTTAAAAAGCCTTATAACCGTGGTTTTGAATTCTATATCCAGTCGTTTGTTTTCCTCCATTTCTTTCGTTTGTGATCTGATTCTTTGACGCCTCATTTTCACTGCTTCCCTGAGTTGGTAAGGTAGATTTGTGTGCTAGGTTTCCAATATGGCCCAGTGGGTCTGCCTCCCCAGTTAACCTGAGGTGGACACTCTTGGTGCACCCCTTTGTGGACTGTGTGTACAGCCTTGTTGTAATTAAGTCTTTATTGTTGTTGGTATCACTGGGAAGAATTGACCTCCAGGCCAGTTGGCTGTAAGGATCAGCTGTGTCTATGCTGGGAGAAGTTTGGTGCTGGAGACAGCCTTATAGGATTAGACTTGCCAAATTGCAATAGCCTCTGTGCTCAGCTTGGATGGGGTGGAGTCTCAGTCTTGGCTTCCCATCAGCCTTGCCCTTGCGTGCACGTGCATGCCTTCAGACCTCTGCCTTCCCGGCTCCCGAGTCTCCGCCCGAGAGTCCAGACTCTCCCCACAAGAGCGTGGGTCCCCAGGGGCTCACCTGGAACTGGGGTTCACTGCAGTCAGAACTGGGGCTCAGTGCATTCAGGAGCCTCTGACTCCCTTCCACTAGGGAAAGCCTGTGGCAACCTCCGCAGCCTTTGTGCGCACTGGCGCGCGCGCGCTTTCAGTCCTCCGCCTTCCCCGGCTCCTGAGTCTCAGACCGAGAGTCCAGACTCCCCCCGTAAGAGCATGGGTCCCCAGGGGCTCGCCCAGAACTGGGGTTCAGTGCAGTCAGAACTGGGGTTCAGTGCGGTCGGGGGCTTCCTTCCCCCTTCCACCAGAGAAAGTCAGCCAGGCTCTCAGCCGTCCTTCCTCTCTGCGCGCACAAAGACCCTTTGCCGTACCTCCAATTCTCTGTGAGTTTTTCTCTTTCCTTCTAGTTGTAGAATTTTCACTCAGCCAGCTTTCCTGTGGTTCTGGATGGTGTCCGTTCTGTCTTTTAGTTGTAGTTTTGAAATTGTTGTGCGAGGCAGCAGTTTAGGTGCTTACCTATGCCGCCATCTTGGTTTCTCCCAATATCATACTATTCTAGAAACTTAGTTTTAAATGTCATTTTCTTTTTTAAATTTATTTGATATTTAGTGAGATTAACTATTTTCTCGAACTAGAATAATTATATAGAAGCTGGTGGGACATTTATAACATGAAAATAGTTGTTTAAATTTTTAGTAAGGAAGTTTTTCCCCAAATCTTTTTTTTGCTATATAGTTCTTAAAATATGCTCCAATGCTTCATCAAGTCCTTTTCTAATATTTTAATGAACATTTAAAAATATCTTTTGCCTTGGCAAGTTAGCTCAATTGGTTAGAAGGTTGTCCTGCTACATCAACACTACAGGTTCAATCTCTGGCCAGAAGCAACCAATGAATGCATAAATAAGTAGAACAACAAATCTCTCTCTCCCTAAAATAAATAAAAAATAAAAGATAGTTTTATAATTATTTTGTTTTATTCATTCACTTATTTTATGAGGTAAATATTTTTAAATATATATATATATATATATACATACATATATGTATTATTGATTTCAGAGAGGAAGGGAGTGAGCTAGAGACATATAAACATCAATGATGACAGAGAATCATTGATTGGCTGCCTCCTGCACACCCCCCACTGGGGGGGATCGAGCCCACAACCCGGGCATGTGCCCTTGGCCAGAATCGAACCTGGGACCCTTTAGTCCACAGGCTGACACTCTATCCACTGAGCCAAACCAGCTGGGGCAAGGTAAATATTTTAATGCATACTAATGAAGATTAAGTAAACTGCTTCTTACTTTCTAAAATTTATCTTTTTCTTTTATATCGTATTTAAAAATTGTTGGAAGAAAAATTTTATATGTTGTCACACTATATAGTCTTATTTTTATCAATATACTTTGCTTAACAAAACTAAATCTATACTAACAATTAAAGCTAAATATCTTTCTGTAACATATTCTTCCATAAGCTATAATAGTCTCTTGCTTTGGGTTTTGCAATAGATTATCAGCTGACAGATTAGTTTCATCTCTAGATTTGAAATATATTCACTTTCATCTTTTAAAATAAAACATCATTTTGGCCAAGTTGTATTGATTTAAATTCAATTATCTTTCTCCACATTTTTCTTTCACTGTGGGCTTGATATTGATATTCACAATTATTTATCTTAATAATATATCACTTCTTTAATTTTCAAAACTGTTATATTTATGGCTATACATTTTCTTTTGTTTGTGCCAGTCAACACTGTTAAATTCTAGGCTAGATTTATTTTTGGTGTAATAAATACATCTATAATGTTATTCTGAATATGGGTGGAAATACCATTTCTCTGGGTTCCAGGTTCTGTGTCTTTCAAATCAAGAATTATATCCTACTTGTATTTTTATCTATAGCAACAAACATTGTACCTGCATATATCTTTATCTGTATCAATATTTACAGTATATCTATTACTAAGCAATATTTAATCTATTAATCAATCTAGCTAGCCAGCTCTCAAACATGTATCTATATTAAATAGTATTCTTTGCTGCCTGGGATTAACCCCTTATGTTCAAAAAATGCATGCATCTTACAAAAACATCTATTCTGCTTTATGCTGCTTGCTTTTTTCTTTCTCTGCATGTCCTGTAAGAATGAAGTCACTGCTGTGGTAGACCAGCATGACATTCTGAGGTTTGGTGAGATAATCAAGATATCTGTGGGCTAAAATGTTGGGCATCTAAAAAGAATTGATCTCAGAGGGATAGCAAAGAAAAGATACCTTACAGGAGATAAGAAACCACTTGTCTTGTTTTCTATTTATTGAAATAGAGATAGAAAGAAATTTCTCTATTAAAATCTAAATACCAGGTACTAGACATTTTATACTTACTTGTGACAATGCCCAAGATCATTTCTGTGATAAGAATGTCTATTTGGTTAAGCTGATGATAACCCACTGTATTTTACAAAGTCTTTTTTACTGGCCAACCTCAAACATTAAATAGTATTCAGTTGTAAGTTACAATTTCTGCATCTGTCAAGTTTTGATCATAGCTATAAAATGTGTGACACCCCCACCCCATAAACACACACACTGAAATGTGATTTTTCTTTTGATTAACTGGTTTTGGAACAAGGATCACTTCAGAGACTCTTCCCTTTAGTCCTTCCTTTATATTAGTCCTTATTCCACGGGCCAATCCAATACAGGAACTTTGTCAGTCACTCATATCTCTCCCACTTATATAACTAGGAACCTAAGAGGTAAAAAGCTTCAGTATCCTAGATCCATTTATGTTTTGGGGACTCTACTCTTTGCTAGCTACATTCAATGCCTTTATAATTTCATAAAGGTTCATGGCTTTTAATATCAGCAGTGGGATATCCTTCCTTGTGGACTTGTCTCTGGAATTTCAGATTTATGTATCCAACTACTTAACATCATTTGGGTGAATCTATAACATCTCAAATTCAACCTGACCATCCTGCTTCATTTCCCACCACAGAGGATAGTATCTCCTTCCTAAAACTTGCTTAGGTCAGAAAAGTTGCTATCATCTTTGATTACTCTCTTTCTGTCCTACATATCGGAATACCTTGTTAACTTTACCTTTGAAATATCCAGAATCTTATTTCATCATCACCCAAGTCAGCAAATGCTGTCACTAAGCACTGTTCAAATGGGCTTCTGCTCCCTTCACTGATGTACTAGTATTTCACAGAGCTTTGGGTCTGCTGGGTTTTCAGAAAGGACATAGAATGTCATTGGGCTGGTCCCTCATGACATATTCACTCCAGCAGTTCTTTCTCTCCTGATTATGTGACATAGTCTTCCTGGACTAAAATTAAGGAGATAGCTGGTCATGTTCCTTTCTGGAGATTTTACTTTAAATTCTAATTCCTTGCATCTTTGAGTTTCTAGAAGCTGCCCAAATTTTTTTTGGCTTGTGATCTTCCTTTAATCTGTGAATGGTGGGTCAAATTGCATTCAAATTGCATCACCCTGACATTCTCTTGTCTCACTTTTAAGGACCATTTTGATTACACTGGTCCACCTGGATGGAAAATTTTATCTCAGGGCCCTAATTTAATCCCATCAGCAAAGTCTTATGTAAAGTAACATATTCACAGGCTGCGGGATTAGAAGTTGAACATCTTTAGGGGCCATTATTCTCCTTAGCAGAGGTAGAAATCAACAGTGTTAAGCTTCACCCCTGACATCTACAACAGTACCTAACTGTAGTGCTCCTCAAATTCCAGTTGGCTAATTCACCACCAAATGAGCAAATAGTCTAAGTATTGTACAGTCTCTCATCTACTCTTTAAACAAGAAGTTATTTGGGGAAGTTAATCTCTTTTATAATTCTCATTTTAAAGGTGAGGCAGCAAATATTCTGGGAGGTTAATTAACATGCCCAAGGTCACTGGTGACAGGAGCAGAATATTGTTAAAATTCAAAGCTTATGACTTCAATTTCATTTATTTCCAAGAACAAGATTCTGTCAGATCTTGTATATAAATTGAGAGCATTTTAAGTTTTTTTTGTCCATTATTTAAAAAAGGAACAATTTAAGAAAACATGTAAAAAAACTTTTTTTTCTTATTTCACTAATAAAGCACCTTCAAACACTCAATGCAAATATTGCATTGAACAAGAAATTGTGCTATTCCACTCATTGACAGCTGACTATTATTCATTTCCAAATGACTCATAATGGTGATACATCTGCTCACCCTGGGAAATCTGTCCAATGCATGTCTCTAAATCTTCTTCACTATTCTAAACAAATTGCCATAAGATGAGTTTATTATCATTTTGCTATATTTCCCAAGCAGTATTCAAGCAGCTAAGTGGAAAGAGTTATTCTACCACTGTTCAATGTCCCCTCTCCCACTATTAATTATTTGTATATTTGTAGGATTTCAGGACAGAACTCCATTTCTTTAAGATTATTAGTTATGGTAGCAACCAAATAAGATTGATTTTTATACTGGTTTCAGAGTAACTATGTTTATAAAACACCTTCCAAATAGAACATGATCAATCCATATAATACCAACTATAGACTTATAGATGATATCCCTAAGGAGATGGCATAGTGTGGCTGGTTCATGGACAAGAAGGCAGGTTCAGTCACACAGAAATAAGTAGTAGAGCCCAGAATTGAACCCAACGCTCATGTTTTTCAGTTATACCACAGTGCCTTCAAACACATTATAATCTTTGTCAACTATTAGGTGGGAAACTTGCTAAGGTTTACACCACCTCAAAATGCACCTAAATCTCACAGGTTCAACTTTCGAGTGACAAAACATACAGAAACCAAATCGTTTAGCCCAGTGGTCGGCAAACCGCAGCTCACAAGCCACATGCGGCTCTTTGGCCCCTTGAGTGTGGCTCTTCCACAAAATACCACGGCCTGGGTGAGTCTATTTTGAAGAAGTGGTGTTAGAAGAAGTTTAAGTTTAAAAAATTTGGCTCTCCAAAGAAATTTCAATCGTTGTCCTGTTGATATTTGGCTCTGTTGACTAATGAGTTTGCCGACCACTGGTTTAGCCCAACACAACAAATACGTTCTGATTTGTGGGATGATATTTCACAAAGAAGATCTAAACATTTTCATCTCCACTAAAGAACCTCTGGAAAAAAGACATATCCTCAGAGTATTCTGGTCCTAAGTGCTTAATGCTAAAGGCAGTGGGGCATCACAGATGCAAGATGCTTTAAAAGCTTTTAAAGTCCAAGGTTGTAACTTTTGGTACGATGGTGAGGCTGTCAGTCCGCTGAAACCCAGCATTTCCCCTCAAGTGTCTGCCTTGCCCTTTCTTCCACACTAAGTGTCTACTCTAAGCTCCTCTGGCCATTACATAAAGCTTTTTAGGAGACATCACTCCAGACAGATGTTTAACCCCAGGCTCTAAGGGGACTACACTGCAAGTTGCTAGGTCTGGTGATTAATTTTACATGTACGTGCATGCTAATATAGTCTGACACTGAGGCCCTCACAGCCAGCCAGCCATGTTAAGTAAACAAAGTAGTGCAGTCAAATCTGCTCTGAAACTTGTTTGTACACGAGATGCATTTCCATCCCAGCCTTGAAGGAGAAATAGCTCTTCATTGTCTATAGCAGCCATCAGAGGCCATTTGGTCCATACAGGGTGTGCCCAGAACATGTATACACCTTTTAACAGCTGATAGCTCATTTGAAGCTTCAAACAAAGGTAATTCATCCTAAAATGCTACTGGGTGTTTGAAAATGCAGTGAAGTACAAACACTGCCTTTATAATTATTCAAAGTATATATACATTTTTGGGGTCCCTAAAATGTGTACACACTTTAATAGCTGATAACACATTTAATTTTTACTCTTTTTTTCAGGTTGAACTGATTTGAAATAATGGGAGAAGTCAGACTAAACATTGAACAAATAAAACTTAACCACTAGACTTTTTATTTTATTTATTTTATTTTTTATTTATTTTTTTATATATTTTATTGATTTTGTACAGAGAGGAAGGGAGAGAGATAGAGAGCTAGAAACATTGATGAGAGAGAAACATCGATCAGCTGCCTCCTGCCCGCCTCCCACTGGGGATATGCCCGCAACCAATGTACATGCCCTTAACTGAAATCGAACCCGGGACCCTTCAGTCCGCAGGCCGACGCTCTATCCACTGAGCCAAACCGGTTTCAGCATCCACTAGACTTTTTTATGGGGAAACATAAAAGATAAATTTGTGGTACAAAACAGGCAACAGTCAACAAAATAAGGGTGCACAAATACTTGATTGCAATTCCATTGTTTCACATTATAAGCAAGTGCCTGGACCAGAAAGGTCATCCGTTTGAAAAGAAAGAACTACTATTTCTGAAGATTCTTTTAAATTTTGCAAATGAACTGTAGGTTAATAAACACTGACTATATAATCATTCAGTGTGTGTATTTTTGGGACACCTTATATTATCCCAAATCTTCCTTGAGTGGCTTGTAAAATGCCACCCATTTTTTAAAAAGGCCTATGTGGAATATAAAGTATTTTAAAAAAAATTAGAAATTAAAGTCAGTGATAGTAAGAAGAGAGAGAAGTTTTTAACACTGATTACAGTAGTGAAAATCATTACTCAGAAGTTAACCTGCATAATCTTTGTTCACTGGTTCAGGATATGTTTTGCGAAACTCACCAATTTATGAATCTGGAATGTGATGTGATATCTTTTTAAAAGTATGTGTTGATTTTGAAAAACACTGGTGAAACATTTGCAAAGATCAATATTACATACTAGAGGACCAGTGCATGAATATTGTGCATGGGGGGGGGGGGTGTCCCTCAGCCCAGCCTGCACCCTCTCCAATCTGGGACCCCTTGAGGGATGTCCGACTGCCCCTTTAGGCCCGATCCTACTGGGATCGGGCCTAAAGGGGCAGTCGGACATCCCTCACACAATCCAGGACTGCTGGCTCCCAACAGCTCACCTGCCTGCCTTCCTGATTGCCTCTAACTGCTTCTGCCTGCCAGCCTGATCACCCCTAACCACTCCCCTGCCAGCCTCATTGATGCCTAACTGCTCCCCTGCCAGCCTAGTCACCCCTAACTGCCCTCTCCTAAGGCCTGGTCCTCCCCAACTGCTCGCCCCTGCAGGCCTGGGTCCCCCCAACCACCCTTCCCTGCAGGCCCAGTCGCCCCCAACTTTCCTCCTCTGCTGGCCAGGTCACCCCTAACTGCCCTCCCCTGCAGGCTTGACTGCCCCCAACTGCCCTCCGTTACAGGCCTGGTCCCTCCCAACTGCCCTCCCCTGCTGGCCATCTTGTCACAGCCATCTTGTGTCCACATGGGGGCAGCCATCTTTGACCACATGGGGGCAGCCATCTTGTGTGTTGGAGTGATGGTCAATTTGCATATTACTCTTTTATTAGATAGGATAGAGGCCTGGTGCACGGGTGGGGGCCAGCTGGTTTGCCCTGAAGGGTGTCCTGGATCAGGGTCGGGGTTCCCTTGGGGTGTTGGGCAGCCTGGGCGAGGGGCCCGTGGTGGTTTGCAGGCTGGCCATGCCCCCCGGCGACCCAAGTGGAGGCCCTGGGATCTGGGATTTATTTATCTTCTATAATTGAAACTTTGTAGCCTTGAGTGGAGGCCTAGGCCGGCCAGGGTGTGTGGAAAGCTTGCCTTCTTCCATTACTGGGGAAACCCAAGCCTCCTGCTCGCTCTGTGGCTGCAGCCTTCTTGGTTGGGTTAATTTGCATACTTGCTCCTGGTTGGCTGGTGGGCATGGCTTGTGGTTGTAGTGGAGTGGTGGTTAATTTGCATATTACTCTTTTATTAGATAGGATTTTAATGTTGATATCTGTAGATAAACTATTGCTGACCAATCTTTCCCCTGAACAAACAAGAAGAGCTAGGGAACAAATTATTTTACAAAATGTGTTTAAAGGCACTGGAGAAAAACCAAAGCAGACAGGAATTAAGGGATCCGAGTCAAATAAATGGGATGCTCAGATGTAAGCCCAGCCATCAGCATCACTCTCCCCTTGGAGACATTTGCTAACTCACCAGTGGAGGGAGGTCTGCAGGCTGAGGAGCTGAGCAGGGAGCTTCCAGCCATTGTAGGGGCTAAAAGGAATAGAACTTAGAAATGCAGGCTCAGCATGAAGGAGGAATCCTGGTAAACATTACCAGTTCCTCTGAGACCCCTCATATCCTACACAGATGCTCCTTGACTTATGATGATATTACCTCCACATAAATCCGCTGTAAATTGACAATGTCATAAGTAGAGAATACATTTCATAAACCTAATCTGCCAAACATCACAATTTAGCCTAGCCTATCTTAATCATGTTCAAAACACAATATTCAAAAATCCCTGGCAACACAGTACAGTGTAGCATATCCATCGTTTACCCTCATGATGGTGGGTCCGACTGTGGGTCTGACCAGGAGCTGCTGCAGAGATTTGCAGAAGATAGTATCTACTGCATATCTCTAGTCCAGGGAAAAGATCAAACTTTGAAGTCTAGTTTCTACTGAATGTTTCTTGCTTTCCTACCATCCTCACCTGAACAACTGTAAAGAAACCACTGTAAATAGGATACTGTCTATACTTAAAGAGGAGAGGAAAATCAGCCCCACAGAGACTGATGGCCGCCATCACATCAGATTGGGTTTAAGTAGTCTGTCCCTACGTAGCTGCTTTCCAGAAGCAAAAGTAAGAAACATGACAGAGCTAACAAGATGCCTTAAACTTTGTAGATAATTAACAAAAACAGCTAAATTTTGTTCTTATCAAGAACATTTAACTATTTCCAATAATGACAAAATGAATTGGAATAATGGTTTTTCCTTTTTTTTTTTTGAGATCCTGACCTATGTCCAGATTCTATGATCTTGTCTTAGGTATACTATCTCTATTTTTTATACTGTATCTCTAAGTTAGAATTATTTGTGATTACAAGACTGAGGTTCACAGATGTTATATGATTTACAAAACCCAACAACTAATATATGACTGAGTTACAACTTACACTCTGGACTGTTTCATTTCAACAGACACTTTCTGCAAGTCAGTTGGTGTAGATTTTCATGGAATGTGTGAAGAAGGGGTTACTTTAGGAAAGAAATCAGAGAGAGCACTTAGGAATTGTGGGTAGATTTTTGAAGAAAATTATCTCTTGTGAAAAATAGTTATCTTAGATGTCTTGTTTCCCCTGAAATTTGGAGGAATTACTAATAGCATAAGAATTTCTCAAAATGCTCATAAAATAAAAAAAATAAGAAAATAATTGATTCTAAAATATTTACTAAGTGTGTATTATTTGCCAAGTACTATTCTTTATTTTTAGAACTATAGCAATAAACAAACTAGATACAAGTCCTTGGCCTAATGTTGATTAGATTCTATTGTAGTGAACAGTTAATAAATAAACAAAAAGAGAATATGAGAATCATCACCATTGAATTGACATGTATAGCTAAACTGGAGTGACAATATGAAAGGCCATGAAAAGAATGTGATTCAGAAAATGCCTGGGAAGTTAATGTGTTGAACACAGTAGTGCTGTACTCATTCTTGCTTTGCAGTCCTATCCTAACCTGGAAGGTTTTTTAAAATTTTATTTTTCAATCCCAGTTTACATTCAATATTATTTTGGATTAGTTTCAGGTGTACAGCATAGTGGTTACCAGCCGTGGGCAAACTACGGCCCGCGGGCCGGATCCGGCTGTTCTATCTGGTTCTCTTGCTCTCCCCTCTGCTCCTTTACTTTGAATTTATATTAGTTCACACAAACACTCCATCCATGCTTTTGTTCCGGCCCTCCGGTTCAGTTTAAGAACCCATTGTGGCCCTCGAGTCAAAAAGTTTGCCCACCCCTGGGTTAGACAATAATATCCTTTACAAAGTGTTCTTCCACTATTTCCAGTACCCAGCTGGCGCCATATATGGTTATTACAATATTATTGACTATGTTCTCTTTGCTGTACTTTACATCCCCATGACTGTTTTGTAAATACCAATTTGTACTTCTTAATCCCTTTTTCATCATTCCACCCAAACCCTCTCCTTTCAGTCAACCATCAGTCTGCCCTCTGTATCTATGAGTCTGCTTCTATTTTGTAGGTTTATTTATATATTTTTAGATCCTACATGTAAGTAAAAGCATATGGTATTTAAAAATACTTTTAAATGTTATTTCTCAGTATTAAGTTATCCATTGTTTCTTCTCACTAGTATCAAGAAAGCACATACTAAGGCACCTTCTTCTTGCTTAATACATATCGCTGCACAAGCCATGAGAATTATTTCTACTCCACTTAGCTAATACATTACGTGAGAAATGTTGGTGGCAAGTTTCTTTCATAATTATGTGTTGCTCTCATTAATGTTAAAGGCAGTTTACATTATTGCTTACAAAATTTATTAACAAAATTTAGTAACTTTCAAAAATTTGCTACATTATATCCAAATATATATTGAAAACCCTTGTGTAAAACATCAATTTTTATTCCATTGCAGCTTTTAAAAAGAAATGATTAAATATCAATATTATGGTCTGAACTGTGTTTTTATCCAAATACATATGTTGAAGCCCTAACCACAAAGTGACTGTATTTGGAGATAGGGCTTTTAAGGAGGGAATTAGGTTAAATGAGCCCACAAATGTGGGACCAATAGGATTAATGTTCTTATACAAAGAGGATACCAGCTCTCTGTTTGTTTTCTACACCCCACAGAGGAAAAGCCATGTGAAGACACCAAGAAGGTGAGAGGAAAGGTCTCATCTGAAACCAACACTGATGGTACTTTGAACTTGGACTTCCAACCTGCAGAACCATCCTATATAATAAAGAGGTAATATGCAAATAGACCATCACACCCTTGCACAAGATGGCCACCCCCATGTGGTCACAAGATGGCTGCCACAAGATGGCTGACAAGAGAGGGCAGTTGGGGGCGAACAGCCCAGCAGGGGAGAGCAGTTGGGGGTGACTGGTCCTGCAGGGGAGGGAAGTTAGGGATGACCAGGCCGACAGGGGTGTGGTTAGGGGGCGATCAGGCTGGCAGGCAGAAGCGGGTAGGAGCAATCAGGCAGGCCAGCAGGCAAGTGGTTGGAAGCCAGCAGTCCCGGATTGTGAGAGGGATGTCTGATTGCTGGTTTAGGCTCGATCCTGTGGGATGGGGCCTAAACCGGCAGTCAGACATCCCCCGAGGGGTCCTAGATTGGAGAGGGTGCACCTGGGCTGAGGGACAACCCCCCCCCCCCAGTGCATGAATTTCATGCACCAGGCCTCTAGTGAGAAAATAAATTTCTATTGTTTGAGTCACCCAGTCTGTGGTATTTTGTTATGGCAATCTGAACTAACTAATGTAATCAATAATTAATTATTCCTCCCAATTGCTGATTAGTTTCTCTCTGATATAAGCAAATTAGAGAGTTAAAAATTAGAAGAAATCAGTAGTGTCAAACAACATGGTCAGGGGACCCCTAGACAGCGAGTGTACAAGTTGCTCTAGTTTCTTCCCCTACAAAATATTTCCCATCAGGGAACATTGAAATGTGTCTTTGTATCAAAGGGTATTAAGATTATAAAGTATAATGAAGTCCACTCAATGGTTTCAGTTTATTTTTTAAAATGTGTTTTGCTATCTTGCACCACAGTTCTGGTGTTTGTTTGCAAAGAAAAATATGGATAGTATCTCGGGAAGAAAGCCTGATTCTTGCCAAAAGTAAGGCCTCCCATTGCATCAGAGCTTAACAGCAACATCTTGGAATAAAGTTCTTAACCTCCACCAGGAATTATCTTAGTCTCGTCTACATGAAAGATATATTGTCCCTGTAGGGATTGCCCCCATACTCCACGTAAGAATGGTTAAAGACTTTATAAAACAGAGGAAACAAACACAATGTATTTGTCAAAGGTCTTTCTCCATTTCCTCCCACCCCCCCCCCCGCCCGCACCCCACACACTTGCTTGCATGAAAGTATCACAGCACATCAGTCATGATTATTGAAATAATGCAAGACACTGTATGAGGCACCAAGATAAAGACAAAAAATACATAAAAAGGACCCCATAAGGCCTAGCCAGTTTTGCTCAAACAATGGAGCAGTTGGGTTGCAGGTTGGATTTAGATCAAGGGCACATACCTGGGTTGTAGGCTCGATCCCCAGCCTAGTAGGGACACATGTGGGAAGCAACCAATTGATGTGTCTCTCTGACATAGATGTTTCTCCCTCTGTGTCTCTCCCCCTCCCTTCCACTCTCTCTAAAAATCAATGGAAAAAAAATCCTCGGGTGAGGATTAACAAACAAACAAACAAACAAACAAACAAACAAAAAGGACTCCATGAACTCATTGCAGAGTTACAGAGCAAATATTATACCAATATTAAGACTATAAACAGGCATCAGGTATCCTGTGGCTCAACATTATGAGGGACAGGTAAACAGTAACTAAAGTCCAAAATGCTGCATTATAGAAAACATGTCAGAGTAATTTGAAGGTGGGATTAGAAGAGACTGGGAGTAAACCAAAAGCACTCCTAGCAGTCTAGACATGAGGCAATTCTGACACTAACAAGAGTTAGTTCAGACCAAAGACTTCCCTCCCCTTCAGATGCCAATTGCCAAGTAGTAGGTCCCCAGATTACCCACAACTTCCTTCCTATTTGGCTACAATTTGTAGGTTTCTACAAGACCCTCCTCAGTTTCAATAATTTGCTAGAATAGCTCACAGAACCCCCCAAAATACTTTACTTATTATTGCTAATTTATTATAAAGTATATATTTTTTCTTAGATTTCCCAAATATGATTTTTAGTATGCAGATTGCTTAGGATTCATTGTGTCTGTTTCACCATATCCCATAACTTCTTTTTAAAAAATTTTTATTGGTGAAAGTATTACATATGCTTCCTTTTCCCCCCATTGACCTCCTCCAGCCCGCCCCTACCCCCAACCCCAGGTCTTCACCACCTTATTGTCTGTTTCCATTGGTTATGCATATATGCATACAAGGTCTTTGGTGATTAACTCCCACCCTCCCACATTTTCCCTCCGAGATTCCGCACTCTGTTCCATGCTCCCATGTTTCTGGATCCACCCCTATGTTCATAGCAGCAAACTTATGATAGCTAAGATCTGGAAACAGCCCAAATGCCCACCAGTAGATGAGGAGATAAAACAGCTGTGATACATGTATACTATGGAATACTATGCAGCAGTAAAAAAAGAAGAAGCTCTTACCCTTTGAGACAGCATGGAGGGAACTGGAGAGTATCATGCTAAGTGAAATAAGTCAGTAAGAGAAAAACAGGTATCACATGATCCATGACCGCGCTCATACGTGGAATCTAAGTAACGAAATAAACTGATGAACAAGTGGATCCAGAGACATATAAAGGATATTTTAAAGGATGCAAATAAACAACCAGAGAAGAAGTGCATGGGGCAAAGTCTGGAAGGGTCTCTGGCACAGAAGGTTATGTCCTGTGGAGTTGGAGTGTGCCACCCTCATGGCAGGTGGATGTGTTCACCATTTTGGAGGCTCTGAAAATCCTATACTTTTGGGAGTTTGGAGGCTTCATCACATAGGCATGATCAGTTATTAAGTCACTTTTCAGTTCCTCTCCCCTGTTAAGAAAATGGGTGTTGAGACTAAATGTACCAACAAAGCTTGATTTTTCTGGTGCCCAGCCAACATCCAGGAGACTATCAAGAATAACCTCATTAGAACAGAAGATGCTCCTATCACAAGAAAATTCAAAGGGATTTGGGAGCTCTTGGTAAGAAATTAGGGTCAAAGACCAAATATTAGAACAAAGGATATTCCTAACTCCCCAGTCACTCAGGAGATGACAAGGGTTCAGGGGAGTTCAATGTCAGAAAATGGAGTCAAAGAGCAAATATCAGCATGAACTGGGGGCAGATTTATACATGTGTGTATATATGTATGTTTCATATATCTTACCAATATTATTTTCAATATATGTGTATATAAACATACATATATATATCAAAAATGTATACACACTTTACCACATGATAGATCAATTTTGAAAATGTAATAAACACTGCCTTTATAATTATTTGAAGTATGAGTATACATTTTGGGGCACCATATATATATCTTATTTCATACATATATGTGTGTGTGTAAATATCTTATTTCTAGTATGCAAATATATATCTTATTATTTCACAAAGAGTTTGTGAGATCTGTTGATATAGATCTTTCTACTTTCTGCTTCAAGTTTGTGTTATTATGCTTGATTCTTTTTATTTCTAAAACTTAAAATTCAGATTGTCAATTTCTATAAAATATCCTGCTGGGATGATTATTAAAATTACATTTAAGTTATAGTTTTACTTAGAGAAAATTAACAATCTTACAATATTGATTGAGGTTTGAATCCATGAATATGGTACATCTCTTTACTTAACTGATATTCTTTAATTCCCCTGAACAATATTTTAAAGCTTTTCCTTTAGGGGTCTTTTAGGACTTGTATTAAATTTACTAGTATTGAATGTTTTCTATTGTAAGTTATTAGTTTCATTTTTAAGTATTTGTTATTGTTATATAGAGAAGTTTTTGATTTTTTTATATTTAGCAAACTTACTAAATTTAGCAAACTTATTATATTTAGTAAGTATTTAGCAAACTTACTAAATTCAGTAATTAATTCTAAAAGTTTATAGACTCCTTTTGGTTATCTATCTGCAAATCATATCATTTATAAGTATTTATAATTAAAATTTTATTGATATAGGATTCTGTTTATTTCTTTTCCTTGGCAAACAAAACATGAAATAGAAGTGCAGATGACAAGCATTCATTTACTTTATCCAATTTGTAGGGAAAACATACCAATATTTCACCATTGTGTATAATGTGTGCCATATATTTTTTGGAGCTATTGTTTTTCATATTGTGGAAAATCTTTTCGTTTCTAATTTTCTAAATATTTTTTTACAAATAACAACTAAATATGAAATATTGTTAAAATGTCAATTCTTATCTTTTGCATGTTTACTAAAATTATCTAATTGTGTTGCCACATTTTCTCTGAATGTGGTGAATTTTATTAATTACCACATTTCATTACTTTTAAGATATAGCTACACTTTTTATTTAAGCTCTTGAGAAAGGCCAATAATATAACTTTTTTCTGAAATATACTTATCAAATATTTGGAATTAAAATTATGTTAGCCTCATAAAAACTTTAAGAATCACTCTTTTCCTTTCTGTATTTGGGATAAGGTTGGATAAGACTGAAAAAATTCCTGGGAAAAGCCATTTGTTCCTGAGATTTTTATTGTGAAATATCTCAAATGATGGATTGAATTTTTTAATAAGTACTAAAGAAATAATATTTATATTTGTTTTGTCTCTCAGTCTTGAATTATCCAACTATAAAATTATTATCATAAAGTTTGCCATGCTATACTATCATTTGATATTAGGTTTATTTTTATGCAACATTTAAAAAATATTTTCCTAGTGGTTTATCAATTTTATTGGTATTTTCAAAAAATAAACTTTTATTTTTGTTTATATTATCAATTATATATTTATAATTAATCTATTCACTTACTTTTGATATTTATTTTCTTGTACATTTTTGAATTTATTTTACTTTTCTCCAATTTTGTGATAAACAAACCATTGCTTTTCAGTCTTTCTTTCTTCCTAATAAGTAAACTTATGCCTATAAATTTATCTTGAAACAGTGTTATAGCCCTGTTCCACATTTTTGAACATTTTATAGCTTCATTAACTTTCCATTTAAAATATTTTCTAGTTTTCATTTTGAGTTTAATTTTGGCCCTGGAATAGTTGGAAATATCTTACTTAATACTTTGAACTTTGGAATTCCCTAGTTATCTTTCTTTTAAATAAATTTTAATAAAATAAATTCTAGTTTAATCCCTTTGTGGTTAGAGAACATACTCAATAATCTCATTCTTTTCAAATTAGTTGAGTCTATATGGTCCCATCCCTGTTCTACAGAGAACAATTCATTTATTTTTACCTCAGGACTGACTGAGAAACTGCCTTTGTGTATTAGAGGGGAGGAGAAAGGGTAATAGAAGGGTGAAATCCTAACTGGCCCACTTCTTCCTGATAGAGTCCTTTAATTAATTACACTCGTAATTGCCCTGTGTCCCACGCCTGTCCTTTGTGCAACTAGCTCATATTTCAGTGTCTCCAGGGCTTCTACAGTAAAGATTGTCCTTCCCTCTGGTGCTTTGGTTTGTGAATTTCTCTGTTAATTTCAAACCATCTGCTTAAAATGTTCCAGATTTCCTCAAAGATTTTGGTCCACTGATTTCTTGCTTTCCTATAGTTATTTCTTTTATAACTTCTTATAAAGGAGGTTTAGTAAGAAGAGGAAGTAGAGCTGAATTCTCAGTCTGCCATCTTGATTAAGCTTGTGGATCATTTTTAGTAATATTTTCTAGGAACCCTGTTTAATATCACTTTTGAAAACAGTTATATAAACCATCATTTACTAAAATATTAAAATTGGGCATCCTGGTTAAAAAAAAAAACTTTTATAATTGGAAAAAAAAGGTTTTTCTCTATCCTTCATTAAAACTAACGATTTATTTGCTCAATTCAGTTACCCTGTAGTCCAATAGGGGGAAAATTAATTTTTCTGTAGAACTGAATTGTCCAGTCACTGTCAGTACAAAGGTAACTTTCAGTATCACACCTCCAGCCCAAGAGAACTAGGTCACCTAGCAGGCCATTTAAAAATTGTTTTCAAAGGGGTGGTTTATGGTCAACAAATTGGGGTAGTAAATAGAGAGAAAGTGAGTGATCCACTAGAGGCAGCACACCTAGATATGATTCCTTTGGTGCCAAGAGCTTCCTCAATTTTCATTTCATCTGCTGATTACCTCTGATCCTTTTGAGTGAGAGGAGTCAAGTTGGCAATGCTGGCATTCTTCCTCTGAACAGTTTCACAATTATTGTGGCACTTTTGCTTCTCAAGTTTGAAAAGAGAAGGGACATTTCTCAGGGAGAGAGGCAGGCAGTTCAGGGCATTACCCTGCAAAAAGATTACAGTTCATACTCCCTGCGTTGGAGTACTAAGATTTAGGTCAGAAAGCAGAAAGGTGTACTCTATTGCTGTAAGATTCCCTTTGAAATATTTGTCTCCATTATAACTGGTTCCATTTCTACTCGAGACAGTCCAACTGGCATGAACAAAACATAAATCTGCCTGACCTTGGCATGTTAGGCCCTTCTCTTAAATCTCCCATGTAAGCATTTCAGTCTCTTAAAATTAAGAAATTTATTTTTTTGTTTAATATACAATCCAACCAATGTTTATATCCTGTAAGGAAAAGTATAGAATACATCCCTTATATTGCAGCTTTGCATGAACTATTGTTACAATCCTTTGTGCATAGTTAAATATTTAAAATATGTGAATTTTTATAATGATGATTTGTGGCTAAATAGGGATATGTCAGGAGTACCTATTCCTAAATATCTCAGTTATAGAAGCTTGGAAATATAAGGTGCAGCATCTCTTGAACCCCAAGTACAAGGGGCAGCATCTCTTCTCTTCTAACCCACCAGGTGCTTAGAGATGAATTTGGTCTTATAATTTCTCAAGAATAAACTATAAAGGAGCATCATTTAGAGCAGGTGGCTCACAGAGCACATTCTCATGGCATTGGCCTGTTGTTGGCTAGAAGACAGGTTGTTGAGGGCTGATGGTGATGTTGGCATGACATTCTGACTAATGAGAGCCTGAGTTTTGAGTGACTTGGAAGAACGTTAACAAATATTTCAACAAGAAAAAAAAGCCTTTTTTTTGCGTTAGATATACTTTCTCTATTGCCAGTTTTGTTTTGTTTTAACAGAATCCTTTCTCTGATACCATGTACCTGTGAGAGAAATCCTAATACTCATGTGCCTCTCCCTCCTCCCATATTTTTCAGACTTTGTCTCTTTCCAGCTCACAGCCTTTTGTTTCCTGCCACAAAAATGTGTCATTCTCTTTCCTGTAATAATAACACTTAAAAACCAATCAATAACCTGGATAATAATCCATTAAAACCAAATAAGGAGCAATAGAAAAAATTTGTAAAAAGGGTTTCCTTTGCACAAAGGGCAATGAGGGATAAATAACTGTGTAGTTGATACTTACTGGTAAGGAAGAGAGATTTATTCTGCTCCTGGTAAGATAGCTTCCTATCCCAACCACCATTTCAAAATCCTATCCAAAAGGGGGCTAAATAAGCTACCTGTATACATAAATAAGCTAATATATGTATTTCAGAGAGGAATGGGAGAGAGAGAGAGATAGAAACATCAATAATGAGCGAGAATCATTGATCAGCTGCCTCCTACACAGCCCACACTGGTGATCGAGCCTGCAACCTGGGCATATGCCCTGATTGGGAATCAAACTGTGACCTCCTGGTTCATAGGTTGATACTCAACCACTGAGCCACACCGGCTGGGCTAAATAAGCTACTTTTAAAAGCCAATAAAATAAAATGGAATGCTTATATTTTTATAATAATCAGAAATCGGTTTCATATTCTTCTACTACTATCAATTAATGCATTCTGGAAATTTTGTTAATACAAGAGGCTTGCCTTTCAGTCTCTAAGTCTACTAGTACATTCTTCTGTGGATTAAAACGTTATCAATATGTGAATTTTAGTTCTTTTGAGTTTTCTATTATGTCATAGAATCTATATTTAACAATGTTTTATAGAAAGATTTTTAAAAGTTTGAGGGCTTTAGTAACAAAACTACTTTTTAACATTTTAGACTAGCCAGAGTTTGTCCTAAAAACATTTATTATCTGTTTAAAAATTCATAAACACATTATAAATTTATTGAATTCACCATATTTTTTAAAAATTGAGAGGATATCATTTTTATATTTATACCAGAGATACAATATGTGCATTTAAAAAAACACACCTTCAAAGACAAACTGGATAAGCTATTTAGTCTGTCTTTAAAATGAGCCAGAAGGGAAAAATGTACGCAAATACAATTGGCTAATTGCTTTGCAATTGGCTTTATTTTCTTGACACTAATGGAGAATTTCTAACACCTACACAGCTAATAAGTTGAGAAGTTATGAGCTTTATCTGAATGCAGGTTTGTAGTCAGAAAGAAACAAAGAAGTGTTTACTTGCTGCTTAGAGAATAGAGAAGACTGCACAGAGGCTGTATCTATATTCCAGCCTGCACGGTACCCGAGTGCGTATCCCAGGATTTTAAAGTTCAAAGGGAAACATGGATAGGCAAACATATATTTTTAATCTCATGTGTTTTATTGTTTAATTTCTCATTAAAACGTTGTTTTATTTTTATATAAGGTAATAGCTATATGTACACTTTTATTAGCTTCCAGATGGAAAGCTACTTTGGCAACCCACTTATTTTGTAGTATCTCCTTTTTCCATCTATATCTTTAATTACTTGCTTCTCCATTACCTGATGAGGTTAGGGACCATGTTGTTTTATTTTGCTTTATTTGTATTTTTTAAATTAAATATATTGGGGTGACATTGGCTAATAAATTCATATAGGTTTCAGGTTAAATTTCTATGATACATGATCCTTATATAGCACTGTGTGCCCACCACCCAAAGTCAAATCATCTTTCATCACCATATATTTGACCCCCTTTACCTTTAGTACCCCTCTAATCTCTTCCCTCTAGTAAGTACCATACTGTTGTCTGTGTCTATGAATTTCAGTTTTATATACCACATATGAGTGAAATCATATGGTTCTTAGCTTTTTCGAACTGGCTTATTTTGCTTGGCATACTCTCAAGGTTCATCCACATTGTCACAAATGGCAGTATATCATCCTTTTTATGGTTGAGTAACCAGGACACTTTGGTTGTCTCCAATGTCGTGGCCACCATGAATGATGCTGTAGTGAACATAGGGGTCCATGTATCTTTACAAATAAATGTTTTGGGGTAGATACCCAGAAGAGGGATTGCTGGGTCATATGGTAACTCTATTCTCAATTTTTTTAGGAACTGCCATACTGTTTTCCATAGTGGCGGTACCAGTTTACATTCCTACCAGCAGTAAATGAGGGTTCCTTTTTCTCCATCACTTGCCCATCACTTGTTATTACCTGTCTTGTTGATACTAGCCATTCTAACAGGTGTGAAGTGGTATCTCATTGTACTTTTGATTTGTATTTCCCTAATACCTACTGAAGTTGAACATCTTTTCATATATATTTTGGCCATTTATATGTCCTCTTGGGAGAAGTGTCTGTTCAGATCCTCTGCCATTTTTTTTAATTGGACTATTTATTTGGTGTTGAGTTTATGAGTTTTTTTTTAATATATTTTGTATATTAACCCTTTGTTGGCACTGTTGTTTGCAAATATCATCTACCATTAGGTTGGTTGACTTTTTGTTTTGTTGTCAGAAATCTCATGTGTTTTAATGTCATGATGTGCTGTCAGGACATATAAAAGATTGTCTAAATAACAACAAAAATAATTAATAGCATCAACTATGAAATGTTTATTATATCCCAGCTTCTCTTCAAATTGCTTCATATGCCACACTCCTTGAGTCTTTTACTGAAAACTGTAGGTATAATTATCCTCATCTGATCATAAACATAATAATCTGAGAAGTAAATATCTTATTTTAATAGCTTGCAAGTGGCAGTTCCAATATTCACTAGCATATCTATCTAAATTCAAAGCCCTGTTTTCCATCCCTCACTTTCCATCCACTTACTTTGCCATAAGGGAATATTTTCTGGAGTGGATACAGCCACAGTTGGGTTTAGAAACAAATGTGAAAGGAAGCAGTCATGAAAGTGAAGTGTAGTCACTAATGTAATTGGGAAGAATATCATTTACATACAAGAGAGGAGAGTCCACTATATTTTTATGAAATCCAAAGCATTTTTGTTCATGTGATTATAAATACCATAGAGCAAGGTGCAGAAAGGAGACTGAAGAGTAGGCTGAGGCCAAATCATTGCAGGCTCAAATGCCCTAGTAGGAATCTGGGGTTTCTTTAGGTCATAGGAAATAATTGAAGCTTAAGCTTGAAATGACATGGTTGGATTTGCACATTTGATAGGAGTCCCATCAGAGCAGGTGAGAGGATATCTGGTAGAGCCATTAACAAGGTAGTTAATAGAAAAAAAATGGAGCATTTTTGAAAAAAGAAAGGCTTTACACTCTAAAAGGAGGAGATTCCATCTGAGTGACTCATGCATTGTACACAAGAGCTCTGAGGACAGTGGGTGGTAGAAGGAAACTTTGAGATTCCTCAGTGTAGAAAGTCGCAGTGGTATCAGGCCCAGGTCACAGCAGTGGCTGCCTTGTGTGGGACGGAACTATGATTTGGGCTCTTGTCCTCTTAGGGATTGTCTCATTGCCTCAGAGCAGGAAGTGGAGTCTGGGCACATTGGGGCTGCCTCATGCTCAGACAGGTGTAGTTGGATCCATTTGTCTCAGTCTGTACACAGCTTTACAAAGCAGTTTATCTAAGCTGTATATCTCTCTCACCTGCTTCAGAGTTTTGGTATCTTGTTTTTCCTTCCTACCCAACAGCCACCTTCTTAAGCTCCTCCTTTTGGTCATGGTATAAAGATTGAACAGGCAACTCCTTTTATACCATCACCAAAGCCCATGTTCTCGGGAATGGCATCTCCATGGCTTCCTCAAGCAGATCAGAGCCCAGATGCACGCTCATAACCCCCTACACTTTTCTTCCATAGCGCTAATCACAAGTTATAATTACTATTTGAGAAATTATTTGATTGATGCTTATCTCTCTTGTTATACTGTAGCTCTCTGAGGAAGGGCAATATGTGTAATATTCTTGCATGTGTCTCACCAGCCCAGCAATTTTTTTTGGGTGATTATATATATATATATATATATATATATATTCCATCAGTGCCATCTCAATTGACATGTTGAACATGAGAAGTGCATCTCTAAGCTCTGACCTCATTGATCTCCCTCAAGATTGTATTAAGAAAAACAGTTAAGAATTTACTTTGTGTTGTTGCAAACATCCTTGTAAGTATTTTCATAGTTTGGTCATCCATTCACTCATTCATTCCACAAACAATGATTGAGCACAATGCCCTGCACTGGGACTGGGAATACAAGAATTAAAAAAGACTTGTTTTTCCTCTCAAGGGCTTAGTTAGTTCTTCCCACATTCCAATCTCAGCTTTCTACAATTTTTTACAACAAACTAAATCTTACCACTGGAAAATAAGTTGACTGTATTCCATTCCCTTGTGTTTTCTACTTAAAATTGGCTGCAAAATGAGACACGGCCCTTTTGTTATTTTCATTATAAAGCAAATTGCTGTGATATTTGACAGGAATTAAATGCATGCACAGCATAGAGTTAGCTCTACCTTATTATGAATTTGAATTTTTGAGAAAGAAATGGAATCTGTCAGACTCAGAGTTTCACTGTTGTTTTAAAAAAAATGGTGTCATTGAAATCTCGAGTCACTACATGAAGACATGTAGGCTAAGTGTCTAGTGATAGTTTTTACAATGAATTGTACCCTGTAACAATTGTCTCTGGTGTGTTATCATTTCAAGTGCTTGCAAGAAAGTGTCTTCTTCATGCTATTTCAAAGAAAACCAGAATATTTTATATGTTTGGCATTTCAATACCTTTCTTCTTTCTTCAGTTCAACATATTAGAAAAGAGTAATAGTTTGTGGTTTGTGTTGAAAATAAAATACGTCCATTGAAAGTTGTTTTTGCAGCTTCCCCAATGTGTCATGTCAATGCTAACCATTTCAAAAGGAAATGCTTTGAGAAACTTTGATTATAAAAATACTGTAGCCCTAGCTGGTTTGGTTCAGTGGATAGAGCATTGGCCTGTGGACTGAAGGGTCCCAGGTTCAATTCCAGTCAAGGGCACATGCCTAGGTTTTGGGCTTGATCCCCAGTAGGGGCCATGCAGGAGGCAACTGATCAATGATTCTCTGTCATCATTGATGTTTCCATCTCTCTCTCTCCCTCTCTTTTCATCTCAGAAATCAATTAAAAATATATTAAAACAAAAGCAAAACAGTGTACTCTGAGCTGAAAGTAGAAATTTAGACGGAGGGTGGGAAAAATGGTTTCAATGTTTTACTCAACAGCATGCGGTGCATATAATGTATTATACGGAAGTACAGCATTTGTTTAAAAATTATTGTAACATGGGACAGTTGCATTTTTGATTGCTCATATGGATTATGTGTCTATACTCATTTGTTTCTTTACAATTGGTCTTTATGATTGGCCTCTAAAATAAAGGGCTTAATTAAGCTTTGCCCACTCTTCACCAGTTACAAGATACTACTCTTACTATACTGTGCCTTTTGTCTATGCAAAGATGAATCAACAGGGTGGAGTTCTTAGCCTTCATAATGGAATGGCAGGAAGATCTGCTCATAGGAATTACTTTTGCTCACATTTTTCTGCAGTCTTACTACTGGTAGACAGAGGAAGGGCAATATGTGGTATTCATGTTAGATCCAGTTGCCTTAGTCCTGGAAATGACTAAAAGATTTTGGATCTCTAATATCATGATTTAGTCACTGATTATTTTCTGACCCCTGGGTTTAGACTTTAGTATATGCTAGTCTTCTGTACCTATCTTGGCACTAAATATTAGAGCAACCTCACTTGAAGCAGCCAAAGTTAAATTCTTATTCCCAATAAGTCAGACATAAAAACATATTCAGATGGTTCAAAAATAATTTTTAAACAAAATTCAGTTCTCTGAATGCTTAATGTGATAATTTCCAAACATCTAAATATTTAAAATATAACCATTTGTTTGACTTCACTGTATTGTTCATTCATATTTCTATTCTCAAGGAAAGACAACTGAAGTTTCTGTGAGGGAAGCAGAACATACCTAAAGTAGAAATAGTCACAAGAAAATACTAGAAATACTGTAACAGAAAAGATGAATGCCTTTGATAGCTCATAAGTAGACATCGCATGATTGAGAAAAAAAAATAAGTGAGGTTGAAATTAGGCCATTAGAAAATTCCCAAAATACAGGCAAATGGAAAAACAGAATGGAAAAAAAAATAATAATCAAGAGTTGTAGTACAATTTCAAAAGGAACAACATATACGCATATTATCGATTAAAAAATAAAAAGAATGTAGCAAAGAAAAGGTTTAATATAATAAAGGCTGAGATCTTTCAACATTAATGACAGATACCAAAATACAGATACAAGTAATTCAGAAAATGATAAGCAGAAGCGACAGGTGATATTTTTTATAGATATATGTATATGCAAAAATTAGTATACATTCATACGTTTCTTTACTGTCAACTGAGAGGGCCTAGAAGCAATGACTTCCTAGGAACAATGATCAACTGAGGGCTGAGGTTCCTTTCTAACACTATTTGCGTATAAAAAGGATCTGTGCTCTTGAAGAAGTGGTTGATTCTAGGACTAGGGCATGGAATACATGAAATTAACATGGAACATCTTAAAATACCAAATGATAAGGAAGTTCTTAAATAAGAATGCAATGACATGGATATGTAAAAGGGGAAATTGAAAGAGCACAGTGGCCAAAATTGTAATGATTTGAGCAACAAAATAAACAAAGCCTTATTGGGTTATAACTACAAGTATTAAGTAAATACTCAGGAGTGTGTACGGATATAAATAAAAAAATTTTAAATGTAGAGAGAATAATTTTCCTGTGCAGAAGAATTCCAGATACTTTATGTAGATACTCTTCCCTTACAGAGATGGGGCACAACTCTCCCCTTGTTAAGTGTGGTCTATGCATAATGACTTCTTTCTAAAGAGTATTGTATGGAAAGTAGGGTAGAGGTGGATGTAGGGACACTATTAAACAGTGCAAAAAACTGACAAATACTACCTAATCCAGATTATCAGGGTTATCTTCATTAGTGATTGTGTAATATAATAAGACTGTGGTCTTCTACAAAACTATAAATCCAGTCTACTCATGTGAAAAAATATAGACAAATGTCAATTTATTCTTTTCAACAAACAGTGCTGGGGCAACTAAATTTCCATATGCAAATAATGAAATTATACCTCCACCTCACACCATACATGAAAATTAACTGAATGAATCAGTGACTGAAATATAAATGCTAATAATATAAACCTCTTTGAAGACAACTTAGGTATAAATCTTTGTGACCATGGATTAGGCAATGTTTTCTTGTTGTTTTCATATGATAGGCTCAGCACAAGCAACCAAAGGAGAAAATAAAACATAAGTTGGACATAAAAAATTCATCATTTTTTAAAAATAGACTTTTAAAAGACTGTTATGAGAGAAAATGGGAGACATCTGTAATACTGTCAACAACAAAATAAAACTAAAATAAATAAACAAATAAGCAAATAAATAAATAAGAGACCCTATCAAGAAAGTATAAAGATAACCTATGTAATGTAAGAAAACATGTGTACACTGTATATCTGATTTTGATCTAGCATCCAGAATATATTAAAAACTCTTACTATTCAAAAACAAAAAGATGAGTAATCCAATTTAAAAATGGGCAAAGAGTTTGAATAGACATTTCTCAAAAGGAGATATACAAATGGCCAACTGGGACATAAAAAGATGCTCAGGATCATTAGCCATCTGGAAAAGGTAAATCAAAACCACAATAAGATACCACTTCACACCCACTAGGATGACAAAGTTTAAATGGACAGATAATACTAAGCGTTGACAAGGATGTGGAGAAATTGGAACCTTCAGACATTGCTGGTGGGAATATAAAATGGAGCAGCCACCATAGGAAACAATTTGGCAGTGCCTCAAAAAATTAAGAGTAGAGTTTCCATATGATCCAGGAATTCTACTCCAAGGCACATATCAAAGAGATTGAAAACATATGCTTATACAAAAACTTGTGCTCGAATGTTTATAGCAGCATTATGTGTGAAAGCTCAAAAGCAAAAACAACACAAATGTCCACCATCTGATGAATTAAAAAATAAAACATGGTACTCTATATCCATACAATTGAATATTATTCATCCATAAAAGACATGGAGTACTGATATTAAGTACTATGCTATAACATAGATCGATCTTGAGACCACTACACTAAATAAAAGAAACCAGACACAAAAGGCCACATACTGTATGATTCTATTTATACAAATTGTTCAGAATAGAGAAATTCACAAAGACAGAAAGCATATTAGTGGTCGCCAGGGGTTTAGGGGAGGGTGATATTTTATTTAGGGATAATGAAAATATTCTGGAGTTAAATAGGGGTAAAGGTTGTATAACATGGTATATATTCTGAAATCCACTAAGTCACACTATTTAAAAGTGTGAATTTTATGGCATGTTAATTATATCTCAATTTTTTTAAATGCCAATTGAGGCCACCCTGACCTATATGCCTCACCAGTATGCAACCAGTACTCCTCAAAACTGTGACGGTCTTCGAAAACAAAGACTGAAAAATCGTCACACACAGCCAAGAGAAGAGACTAAAGAAACACAAGGGCTAAATGTAATGTCTGTCCTGAATGACATCCAAGAACAGAAAAAGACATAGATAAAAATTAAAGAAATCTGATTAAAATACGAACTGCATTTAACTGTGACAAATGTACCACAGTTAAATAAGACATTAAGCAACAGGAAAAACTGGATGCAAGGCCTATGGGAATTTTCCGTACTAGCTTCTTAGTTTTTCTGTGAATCTAAAACTGTTCTAAGGTTAACAGTTCATGAAAATAAACTCTATTATGAAGTACTGCTATTACTCTCCATTATAAAAGTAAGTAAACAGATGCAAAAATAATTTGAATAACTTGCCTAAGGTGATAGCTACTAAGTGCCAACACCAGTATTTGAACCCTGGCAGTCAAGTTTTAGAATTTATGCTTTTTTAAAATAAACATATTTTTATTGATTTCAGAGAGTTAGGGAGAGAGAGAGAGAAACAACAATGATGAGAGAGAATTATTGATCGGCCGCCTCTTGCACACCCCACCCTGGGGATCGACCCGGCAACCAGGGCATGTGCCCTGACTAGGAATTGAACCATGACCTCCTAGTTCATAGGTCAATGCTCAACCACTGAGCCATGCCAACTAGGCTAGAATTTGTGTTTTTGATCATTGTTCAGAATGTTTTCTGATCTACCCCCCACCCTCTTCAGCCTTTTTACAGGTCCCTGACAGCTGACTTACATGGTCCTCTTCCCCTGCTTCAAGATGCATTGGAATAAAATCCACCAGGGGATTGGTGGGAGTCAAGAGAGGCAGGCAGGCAGTTAGTTACTCTCCCACGTGTCTCCCTACAGGATTATTTTAGGCTGGCTGCATTCCTTGTCTATCAAACAAAGGTCCTGACTCCTGTGTGGGGGTTCCAGTAAAGGCTCCTTCCCCAGACCATCAAATCTAAGTCCTATATTATCCTTTGTGGTTTTCTTACACCTCGCCTGTATCTTTGTGAGCAGTACTTTTATTTAACTCTTCTCACAATACACAACTTGATCAGACTATCTTTTCCTGGTCAGGTCCCTTCCTAACACCACCACAATATTAATTCTCAACCTGTCAAAGAATATAGGTTAACAGTATGCATAGGAGATGTTTGATTTCAGTGGCCTCTTATTTGTCCATCTAACTCTTCCAAATAAATATACATTGAGTTGATTTAGGACAAACACAGTATTTATCTCTGTAGCCCCATTTCAAAATTGAGTATGTCACATAGCAGGTTCTAACTTGATTGAATAGTACTTTTTTTTGTCTGAATGAATGTATGGGTGATTGAACTCCTTCTCCCTCTTCTGTTTCAGCCACATTCTCACACAATGCAATAAAGTATCTGTCAACAGACCACTGAATGTGAGGGCTCAGGGATACAACCCAGTTTGGTCCTATGTTTATAGTTAATGCATACAACACTGGTGAAGACTGTGATGTAAGGGCAAAATCATACATGTCATTACTGTATTTAGATGTTATGGGATGTCTGTAATCATAATAAACAGCAACCTAAGAAAAACAACAGAAACTTTAGAGCTGTTTTATATACACCAGAGAAAAGTAGAAGAGCCAAGAGATAATCTGAAAGGAAAAAAAGGCAAGGAAAGGACCTAGGGTAGCTTTTATCTCTTCCTTGATAACAGGCCTTAAGATTCAGCAAAATACCATTAAGGCCAATAGATGAATTTCTGAGTATTAGTCTCCTTTCTCATTTGCTCTCTGATACTTGGACTATCGGTAACAGTTTGGGGTTCCATTCTTTCCTCCAAAGATAGAAATGAGTGCATGCTCACTGGCTAATCTCAAAGAGGTGCTCTAAAATCAGAATAATTATAGAGTATTATAGAAATAATACATTCCATTGGACCGATAACACCAGAAACAAAAGAGATTGCTGGCAGATTTTGGCCAATGAATATACAGAATATTCACTCAGATAATAGTCATTCAGATATTATGAGGCATCTTTTATGAGCCTATGGTGGATATTTGATAAAGGTCATCATAATCTTACTTCAGGTAAATGTGTCATTTCACTAAATCAAAAGAAAATCAAATCTAGAGATGTGAATAATGCACCATAGTCCTGGTTATAGGAGCTATTACCAAAATAACACATTCTCATAAATCTTAAATGATGATAAACTCAAAAAGAGGGAAAGTGCATTTTGTGCTCAAGCAGCCATTTGAAATAAAAAAAGCCAGCCAGTGAATTTCTCAAGAAAGGAAAGTGCTAAGAACTTAAATGAGTTCTCTTTGAAAACCAGGAAGCTTTTCCATAACCAGTGTTTAAGGATACAGAAGTTAAGCCTGAGCTGCTGCTTTGAGCCACTGCATTTATCTACATTTATCTATTCATTCATCTAATTATTGATGCATAGTTTAGGCAAAGGTGTGAGTGCATTATAGTAGATTAAAAGTGGAATAAAGTTTTCCTGGGCCATGTGGCTCCTTGGTTGATCATTGACCATGGGCCCATGAACCAAGAGGTCACAGGTTTGATTCCTGGTCAGGGAATATGACCGGGTTGTAGCCTCCATCCCAGGTAGCCAATTGCTGATATTTCTCTCTCATCTATGTTTCTATCTCTCTATCCCTTTTCCTTCCTCTCTCTAAAAAGTTCAATGAAAACATACTTTAAAAAATACTTTAAAAAATAGAATAAAATTAAACATAGATACAGAGAACATACTGATGGTTGCCAGAAGGGAGAGGACATTGGGAAACATGGTAAAAAACGTGAAGAGATTAAGAAGTACAGATTGGCCCTGACCGGTTTGGCTCAGTGGATAGAGCATCGGCTTGCAGACTGGAGGGTCCCAGGTTCGATTCCCATCAAGGGCATGTACCTTGGTTGCGGGCACATCCCCAGTAGGGGGTGTGCTGGAGGCAGCTGATCGATGTTTTTCTCTCAATGATGTTTCTAACTCTCTATCCCTCTCTCTTCCTCTCTGTAAAAAAAAATCAATTATATATATATATATATATATATATATATATATATATATATATATATTAAAAAGTACAGATTGGTAGTTACAAAATAATCATGGGGATGTAAAGTACAGCATAGGAAATAGAGTCAATAATATTCTAATAACTATGTATGGTGCCAGGTGGGTAGTGGAAATATCAGGGGGAACTTTGTAAAGTATATGATGGCCTAATCACTATGCTGTAAACCTGAAATTAATACAAAATAATATTAAATATAAACGATAATTGGAAAATAACATTAAAAAATAAATAAGTAAAAATTTTAAAAAAGAAGAACAGGGAATTTCTGAAGGAGACTCCTCTATGATACGGCTGAACATAAAAGAAGCTGTGTGTGCATGGGAAAGCTTGAACTACCCCTTTTTAAAAAACCCATTAAACATCTGCCGAAGCCGGTTTGGCTCAGTGGATAGAGCGTTGGCCTGCGGACTGAAGGGTCCCAGTTTCAACTCCGGTCAGGGGCACGTACCTTGGTTGCGGGCACATCCCCAGTAGGAGGTGTGCAGGAGGCAGCTGATCGATGTTTCTCTCTCATTGATGTTTCTAGCTCTCTATCCCTCTCCCTTCCTCTCTGTGAAATATCAATAAAATATATTAAAAAAATAAAAAAATAATAAATAAAACCCATTAAACACCAGATCAGTGGCTTCTTCTGTACATATAGAAAGTTAAGTTAGCAAAGAAATATGAAGTAAATACATATGCAGTGATAACAATAACTAGCTAACTGCCAACGATAAAATTGTCCCTTATTTGGCACTGAGCAACAGAAAATATGAGTTAAGTGGTTTAATAAATGTCTCTGTGTTGTCAGTTAAATCTTTGTGAATTGTTGACTAAGTTTTGCTAACTCTTTTAATACTGCTGAGAGAAAATGTGCATATCTTAAAAACTTAAAAGTGAATCCTAACATAACAATAATTATCTCAAATAAATCATATTATGAGACGTTATATAGCACAGAATTCTTTCTATGTATAATTTTTTTTTTTTGCTTTCCATATTATCTAAAATATGTCAGCACCATGGCCAAAAGGGCATAGAAAAACTTGTTTTCAGTTATATCAATGTCCACAATAGTTTGAAAAGGGCATTGTGCATATTTTGATGTTTCCTCTCTATAATGAAGTTGTCAATTAGTTTACATTTTTCTTATAATTTTGTTTTTCAAAAGATGTAACTTGTGAGAAAGTTCATTTTGTGTATTGTCTTAAAAATATGAATTGCTCAAATATACCCCCTTTTATACTCACTTCCATATATATATATATATATATATATATATATATATATATGTATATATACACTGAGTGACCAGATTATTATGATCTCCGAACGCATAATCTGGCCACTCAGTGTGTGTATATATATATCTTAGAGGCTCGGTGCATGAATTCGTGCATAGGTGGGGTCCGGCCAGCCTGGCCAGGGGGAGGGGACATGGGCGGTTGGCCGGCCTGCCTGCTAGTCGAACTCCTGGTCGAGGGGACAATGTGCATATTAGCCTTTTATTATATAGGATATACACTGAGTGTATATATTTTATTATATAGGATATACACAGATTATTATACGTTCAGAGATCACAAAAATATGGCCACTCAGTGTGTATGAATATATATATATATATTGAGGGATGTTCCCACGGGATCAGGCCTAAACGGGCAGTCAGACATCCCTATCACAATCCAGGACTACTGGCTCCCAATTGCTCGCCTGCCTCTACCTGATTACCCCTAACAGCTTCTACCTGACAGCCTGATCACCCCCTAAGCACTCCACTGCCAGCCTGATCAACACCTAATTGCTCCCCTGCCAGCCTGATTGCCCCTAATTGCCTTCCCCTGCTGGCCTGGTCACTACTAACTGCCCTCCCTTGCCAGTCTAGTTGCCCCCAACTACCCTTCCCTGCAGGCCTGGTCACCCCTAACTGCCCTCCCCTGCAGACCTGCCCCCCCACAACTGCCCTCCCCTGCAGGCCTGGGTCCCCTCCCAACTGCCTCCCTTGCAGGCCTGGTCCCCCTCAACTGCCCTCCACTGCAGGCCTGGTCCCCCTCAACTGCCCTCCCCTACAGGCCTGGTCCCCCCCAACTGCCCTCCTCTGCTGGCCCGGTCATCCCTAACTGCCCTCCCAGCTGACCTGATCACCCGCAACTGCCCTCCCCTGCAGGCTTGTTCTCCCCAACTGCCCTCTCATGCAGCCTGGTCCCCCCAAAACTGCTCTCCCCTGCAAGCCTGGTCTCCTCCAACTGCCCTCCCATGCAGGCCTGGTCCACCCCAACTGCCCTCCCCTGCAGGCCTGGGTCCCCCGAACAGTCCTCCCCTGCAGGCTTAGTCCCCCCCAACTGCCCTCCCCTGCAGGCCTTGGTCTCCCCCAACTATCCTCCACTGCAGGCCTGGTCCCCACCAACTGCCCTCCACTGCAGGCCTTGTCCCCCTCAATTGCCCTCCCCTATAGGCCTGGTCCCCCCCCCCCCACAACTGCCCTCCTCTGCTGGCCCGGTCATCCCTAACTGCCCTCCCTGCTGGCCTGATTGCCCACAACTGCCCTCCCCTGCAGGCCTGGGTCCCTCCCCAACTGCCCTCCCCTGCAGGCCTGGTCCCCCCAACTCCCCTGCAGGCCTGCCCCCCCCCAATTGCCCTCCTCTGCCAGCCTGGTCACCCCCAACTGCCCACAACTTCACCCCCTGCCAGCCATCTTGTGGTGGCCATCTTGTGTCCACATTGGGGCAGCCATCTTTGGCCACATGGGGGTGATCATCTTGTGTCTTGGAGAGATGGTCAATTTGCATATTATTCTTTTATTAGATAGGATACACACTAGTGGTCTGGTGCACAAAATTCATGCATGGAGGGGGGTTCCCTCAGCCCAGCCTGCACCCTCTCCAATCGGGGACCCCTTGGGGGATTTCCAACTTCTGGTTTAGGCCCAATCCCACCTAAACCGGCAGTCAGACATCCCTCTCGCAATCTGGGACCACTGGCTCCTAACTGCTCACCTGCCTTCCTGCCTGATCACCCCTAACCTGTCTGCCTGCCTGCCTGATTGCCTCTAACCCCCCTGCCTGCCTGATTTCCCCTAACCCCTCTGCCTGCCTGCCTGATCGCCCCTAACCTGTCTGCCTGCCTGCCTGATTGCCCCTAACTGCCTCTGCCTGCTTGCCTGATCGCCCCTAACTGCCTCTGCCTGCCTGCCTGATCACACCTAACTACCCTCCCCTGCTGGCCTGATTGCCCCTAACGGCCTCTGCCTGCCTGATCACCCCCAACTGCCCTCCCCTGCTGGCCAATTTGGTTCTGATTGGTCAGTTTCTATGCCAGTCAGCATCAAAATCTCCACCTCCTAGGCAGCCATTGGCTCCTCACAGTTCACCCAGACTTGGTTCTGACTGGTCAGTTTCTATGCCAGTCAGTGTCTAAAGCTCCACCTCCTATACAACCATTGGCTCCTCACAGTTCACCCAGATTTGGTTCTGATTGGCCGGTTTCTATGCTAGTCAGCATCTCCGGGCCTATCTCTGGGCCTGATCAGAGAGGTGGGGCTGATCAGCAGCCCCTTTGGAGGCCGGGAGAGAAACAGAGGCGTGGCTGCTTGTGAATCCTGGAGAGAAAGAGAGTGGCAACGGCTGATCAACAGCTGCCACAGAGGCTGCAGATCAGACCCTGCCTCTCTTTTCGGGCCTCTCTCTGGGCCTGATCTTCAGCCCCCTCAGCAGTTGTGCTGCATTGCCACGCCCGCACCAGCGGCTGTCAGCACTGACTGTAGGACTGACTTCTGGTCGGTCGAGCCTTCGGTCATTTTGGACGTTACGGACCTGGGTTTTTATATATTAGGATATCTATTTAGGTTGCCAATAAAATATTAAAATGTCTTCACCTAGCTTAGATAACTCAAGCCTCTCAATATATAGTTGTTCTATGGGGAACCACCTTCAGAATCCTCCAGTCCTTATTTCTAACAGTCTTCTCTTTTTAATCCAGCAAAATGAATTGACAGTGGAACCTATCCACCCCATCACCTTCAGAGAATGGCTGCTGTTCTAGGAAGGGTACTTGTGGTTAATCTGTCTGACAGCATTTCTTGTTTTAACCACTAATTTCACTCTCAGAATATTCCAGTTGTCTGTTAGTCTTCCAGAGCAGTAAGCTCTCATGTATCCTGCTGTGAACTTCCTCTTCTCATCTGAGCCCCGTGGGAATGCTGACCAGAGAGATACTTTACTTGGTAGGAGGCTCCTTTAAGGGGAGCTAAAGCAAATCAAAAGCCACAGTGCACTGGTGGCAGCCTCATTGAGCCACCAACTCATGGAAATTGCTGAAGATTTTCTAATGCAGCCTGAACACATTCATTTTTATGAAAATCAGTCTTGAATATGAAATTGGTCCAGATAACCTTTGAAGTCCTTGCCAATACTGAGATTCGGGAATTCTGGGACATGACTTACCGTAGATATTAAGTATATTAAGAGTCCTCTCACTTACCTTTTAGAGATCTGTGATAGTAGCACTGAGAAAAGTCAGAATTTTGAAGTGAACGGTAAGAAAGTCATTTAGGTAGAAATTGTTGGTTTTCTAATCCAACTCTTACCACAAAAAGATATCAACTAAGTTCTCTGTGAATGCAAAGGCAAGACTTCCCTATGCAATTCACAGAAAAAGAAGCAGGTCAATAACAGCATCTCTGAGCAACCCTCCCAGCCCTTGTGAGTGGTTTCCTCTGGACTTCTTGTGCACAATACACAAACCTGTGTATTTTTCAACCACTACATTTCTGTTTTCTGCCATTTTTAGCCCCAAAGCTCTGAAACTGATACAGTCACTGAGGTATATAATACGTGGCTAAGAGTACATGGCCAAAATCACGCACTTAGTGAACAGCAAGGAGCAGACAAATCTGTGAAGTTAAAAAACTAACTTTCAACCAATCGTCTGCAATTAGAGCAGAGTTTGATGATAAAACCAGACAAGAAGAAAGAGGAAAGTAAATGACAGGTGTCCATGAACGTGGATAGTGTTCTGCTTTAAGAGCCCCTGTTTTCTGTGGTTTCATTTTTTTTTTTAATACTTAAAGGCAATGTCTGGGCTAACAGCTTTTACAAATCATGACTAAGGACTTAGACAGAATTTCAAGATCCTAGAATACATCTCAACGTTATGAATTCACTACATCAAACACAAAACACATTCCTTTATTCTTAGTTGAACATATTATACCAAAAGTTATGTATATTTTGAATAATAAAGGCTAAATTCAACATCAAGGGTTACAAATTTATACAATCTGTCCTTAAATGTTCAATCTCTTTTAAGAGAAATTACCATTAGGAAGAGGGGATTGTTTAATTTTCCATAAAATTACGGTAATTACCTCAGAAATGTTAAAGCTTGCTACTTTTTGCCTTATCTGTTTAGCAAAGCTTGTAGCAAAGTAAAACATAATGAGAATTCTAAACTTGAAGATGTCCTAGGTCTAAATCATGACTTTATCACTTATTAGTTATGTAACTTTGGGCACATCGGTCTGGTCTTCAATTTGCCCCTAAGTGAAAGGAAACAATATCCTTCCTATCTCTTATTGAGAGAATCAAAATCATTGACTCATTCAACAAATATGTATTGATTGCAACTATATAGCAGGCACTTTACTAAGAGTTGTAAACATAGTTATACCAGATGGACATAAGTTCAATCCCAGAGAATCTCTCCTAAAACAAATTTGTAACAAAACTTGAATACATCGTGATGACTAATATTCTAGGGGAAACCATTGGAGTGGGAGGGAATACCTGGCAAGGAGATAAGAAAAGGGAAGTGTCATGGTAAGGGTTAAAATATTGCTTAGTCAAAGGATAATATTACTGTTGTTTTGAGCAACCCTTATTGGTTTAACAACCATAATGAAAATGTATTGAGTACACATGTATGCCATTCTGGGCAGTGGTCGCTGTATGTCCGTAGCCTAAATATCAGATGAGTCTCCCAAGGCAAATGATCTTCCACTCAAATCCCTCTTCCCTACCCAATGGTAAACCTCATCTCTCTAAGAGGTTTGTGATTTTTCTGCTGGGCTTACTGTATATTGTCATTGTCACTTCTGTGACCAAGCTCTTCTTTTAACAGGACCCTTTTTCTATATCCTGCAGAAACATGAATAAAACTCAGCTAAGTCTCCCTTCCCCTCAGTTTCCACCATGGACACCACCAACAATATAACACACACAATCACTATGTGATTAGTAGATATAATTGAGAATTCCAAAATAATGGGAGGGATTGCATTAACACCAGAGTGAGGCTATAAAAAGAGTCTATTAAAGATTCTTGTTATATGATGCCTTAAAAGTCTTCAAGTCCAGTCACCCACTCACAGGTACCCACATGGGTCTAGCTTTGTGCCATTTTGAGAACTCTCCCTTTCCTCCTTTATCTTCCAAAATCCGGAGCATAAAATAATACATTCTTATTTGTTCATGCAGAGCAGTTTAACTACCAAAATACTTAACCAGGATTTCGCCTCTACCCATATACTACTCAAGATATTTTCATGATCAACTTATCAGTCCCAACAACACTCTGAATTTCATGTTTTTTGCAGACATTTTCAGAGAAAACTGTCTAGGCCCACAGATTTGAAGTGCCCTGCCCAAAGTCACATAGTAAGTGGGCAGGACTAAAATTCAAACCGGGATCACCTAAAGTAAGGATCTCCATTCGACTCAGTATCCCCAGTCAACTCTGTCTTCCTTTCTGCACTGCATCCAGGCTCTATTTTTTAAAGACATTTGAATATATCCCAAAGTTTTGAATATATCCAAAAGTTGTGAATATATCCCAAAGTTTTGAGAAAACACTTCCCTCCCAAAGATGTAAGATGAGCTTTAATTAAGGCAGAAATGCACCCAAAAAAAATTCCAATTATGTTGATATAATTGTTTCCACAGCATGATGTGTCCTGGTATCAGCTTTAGCAGGCAGTGGAGACATGGTGATACTGGGTGATTACCACGGCAGGCCTGCTCTTAAATTAGACATGGCATTTGGAAAGCAGGCTCTGCATCAACATTCTTAAACAAATATAGATGAAAACTTTTGTCTCTATTTAGACTTCCCACGGAGCTTCATTAATTCATTGCTGTCTGGCCCTTTTGGTCCCCCCTGGAAGGCCATGGCTGTAATGATGAGATACAAACCCAACTGAATATTCAACTTCACAACCTGGCAAGATGCCTAGAGCAAGGCAATGACAGCTCACTATTCAGGTTCCTATGTAAATTTTGACACTTACCAAGTGAAAGAGTAGATCATATAATCATTCCCTCTAAGTGCAACCAGAAAGAAGGCAGAGGTTCTAATGGAGATAAGACTTTTGCTTGGGGTGCAAATCAAGGTCAGAGAGCTACACTTGAATCTTGCAGAATCTACTACAGAAGAATAAAATACTATATTTCTCTTTAAATGTTTGTTTATGAAATTGTGCCCTGAGCTAGATTTTAAGCGGTCACTTTTCTTTAATTTTTCTTTTTTGATGCTTCCATTTTAAAAAACTCCTTTAGTAAACTCCAGCGATGTCATGTATATGATAAATAAAAATAACAACAGCAGCATACACTTTTATAGATAGGCACTATTCTAACACAGGCATATTTGGCTTTTATTGTATTTTGAGATAAGTACCGTTATGATCAGAGAGTTAAGAACTTTGCATGACATCAAACAGTTCAAAGTAATATATATATATATATATATATATATATATATATATATATATATAATATATGTCTATCATATAAATACATTTTATATACATTATATATATATACTAGAGGCCTGGTGCATGAAAATTCATGCACATGGGGGGTCCCTCAGCCCAACCTGCACCCTCTCACAGTCTAGGACCCTTGGGGGATGCCCACCCGCTGGGTTAAGCCTGCTCCCTGAGAACATATGATCTAAAAGAAATAATCATATCCTTGGGTAAGGATTTTTTTAAAAGGTAATGGTTGCATGAAAATTCATTGCTGTTGGGGCTGAGGGAACTGGGTGCCGCCACCGTGTGGCTATGGGCACCGCCATCTTTGTAAGGGTGTGATGGTCAATTAGCATATTACCTCTTTATTAGATAGGATAAGTACTATATTTGTGATAAGAAAGAAAAGGGACATATTAATCTTCCATTGACTTCTAAGAAAGGTTGATCTTCATAATAAAAGGGATGGTTTGTTTTGAATGAGGGGTTAGAGTGCCACAGATTTAAATTACTCATTAAGTAAGTAATATAGAATAAATAAAAAAGTATAGAAAGACCCATTAGGATGATCCTTGGTTCTAGGACCAATATCATAGGATAGAGAAAATAGAGACGCTGTTCTGAAAGTGTCTACAGAGAAGACTTGATGACAAAAGAAAAAAGCAAATGTTTGGAATAGAACAGAAAAGACAAATGGGCCTTTGTATTGGTCTTTGAGTGGAACATTTCATGGAGGCCTTCTTGTTCTTATCAAAAAAAATTTCAGTGAAATACACATTTCTCACTAAATGCTTGGTGAAGTGCCGTTGTTTTTTATGGCTACATGCGGCACTGGGTTTTGCTAGAACTTTGGAAAGTTAGCACAGGACAAAACCAGTAGTCGCCTATTAAGAAAACACAGACAGGATATGTGTTATACACATTCCAACATCTCAATTTCATAGTCAACTTTGTTGAACTGGAAAAACTTATCAATGTCATTAGAGAAAGGAATTCAATTCCCAAACGGATGTCATAGGTTCTAATATGACCAGAGGTACTATTGCTATTTACCAATTTTGTAGGCTAACATTTTGTCACCGCTCTTACCTTTTACATCCAGTCCAGTGGCACCAGGTTCACCTGGGTCCTCACTGAAGGCCCAGAGCCTCCCTGATGCTTCAAATGATAAGTCTTTCATTACACATTTCACTGAATTATATCACCCCAGACACTGGACTTTTTTCTTCACATTTCAGACTTATTCACTAAGCTCCTAGAAACTTACCATCAAAATGTATACAGTACATGCAGCAAACAGTATCTACCACAACTATCCTTCCTGAGAAACCAGGAGATGGAAGAAACAGGGCTACAGCAATAAACCAAAAACAAAGAATGAATTGAATAGCAAAAGAGAGGGAAGTGGAGAGGAAGGAGGGGAAAGATGGTAGGAAGGGAGGGGAGGGGAGGTAGGAAGGGAGGGAAAGGGAGGTAGGAAGGGAGGAATAGCGAGGGGAGGCTAGGCTAAAAGAAGCCAGGAAAGCAGAACCAGAGGGGTTGAATTCCAATGAAGAAAAGAGACTTGAGAATATAAAATGACTATGTCCATTTTTGCTGTAAAAAAGAAGGAAATCTTACCTTTGGCAAAAGCATGGAAGGACCTGGAGAGTATTTTGATAAGTGAAAAAATCCAGTCAGAGAAAGATAAATAACATGATTTTGCTTAAATGAACAAATAAACTAACAAAACAAAAAAATCAAAATCATAGATCCAGACTGACAGCTGTTAGATGGGAGGGGAATTACTCTGCTGGATGAAAAAGGTGAAGAGACTCAGAAAAACAAAACCCACAAAAACAAAACAAATAAAAAAAAATCATAGAATTCATGGACACAGAGAACATTACGGTGATTACCAGAGGAAAAGGGGGCTGGGGTGGGGGAAGGTAGAAGACTGTAAAGGAGGGATAAGGTGATGGAAGGAGACTTGAGTTGCGGTGGCAAATACACACTATACAAATGATATATTATAGAATTGTACACCTGAAACGTGTATAATTTTCTTAACCAATGTCACCCCATTAAATTCAGTAAAAATTTTAAGAAAAATAAAAGGCTATTGTCAAAAAGTTGCAAAGCATTGCATTTCCTACTGTAGAGAAGAGTGGACCTGGCCATGACCTTCTGGAAGGGAAAATGATATAGAGAAATCTGTAGAGACTTTAAGATGGAAAAAATCATTTAGACTTTTTGGAAGATAGTTGTTTAAAAGGGTGTTTCTAATATTTTAGCATTCATTGAGACTCACTGAAAGAGCTTATTTAACATTCAGATTCATGGTCGCCATCCCATGACCTTGGGTGAGGCCCAATAGTCTACATCCTATATAATAAAACCCTAATGTGCAAATCAACTGAATGGCTGAATGGCGGAGTGACCGGTTGCTATGATGTGCACTGACCACTAGGGGGCAGATGCTCATGGCAGGAGCAGCCCCCCTGGTGGTCAGTGCGCTGCCACAGGGGGAGCACTGCTCAGCCAGAAGCTGGGCTCAGGGCTGGCAAGCGTAGCCACAGTGGTGGGAGCCTCTCCCACCTCTGCGGCCATGCTAGGGATGTCTGACGGAAGGTTTAGGCCCGCTCCCTGTGGGCCTCAGCCAGCCGTGGGCAAACTACGGCCCGCGGGCCGGATCTAGCCCGTTCGGCTGTTCTATCCGGCCCGCGAAGCCGAAAGAGCAGAGGGTTCTCTTGCTCTCCCCTCCTCTCCTTTACTTTGAGTTTATATTAGTTC